>NW_027671898.1:0-146720 GCF_964165515.1 Mesoplodon bidens
TATGGTTTTCTCAGGGTATATGCCCAGTAGTGGGATTGCTGGGTCATATGGTAGTTCTATTTGTAGTTTTTTAAGGAACCTCCATACCGTTCTCCATAGTGGCTGTACCAATTCACATTCCCACCAGCAGTGCAACAGTGTTCCCTTTTTTCCACACACTCTCCAGCATTTATTGTTTCTAGATTTTTTGATGATGGCCATTCTGACTGGTGTGAGATGATATCTCATTGTAGTTTTGATTTGCATTTCTCTAATGAGTAAAGATGTTGAGCATCCTTTCATGTGTTTGTTGGCAGTCTGTATATCTTCTGTGGAGAAATGTCTATTTAGGTCTTCTGCCCATTTTTGGATTGGGTTGTTTGTTTTTTGTTATTGAGCTGCATGAGCTGCTTATAAATTTTGGAGATTAACCCTTTGTCAGTTGCTTCATTTGCAAATATTTTCTCCAATTCTGAGGGTTGTCTTTTGCTCTTGTTTATTGTTTCCTTTGCAGTGCAAAAGCTTTTAAGTCTCATTACGTCCCATGTGTTTATTTTTGTCTTTATTTCCATTTCTCTAGGAGGTGGGTCAAAAAGGATCTTGCTGTGATTTATGTCTTAGAGTGTTCTGCCTATGTTTTCCTCTAAGAGTTTGATAGTGTCTGGCCTTACATTTAGGTCTTTAATCCATTTTGAGCTTATTTTTGTGTATGGTGTTAGGGAGTGATCTAATCTCATACTTTTACATGTCCCTATCCAGTTTTCGCAGCACCACTTATTGAAGAGACTGTCCTTTCTCCACTGTACATTCCTGTCTCCTTTATCAAAGATAAGGTGACCATATGTCCGTGGGTTTAACTCTGGGCTTTCTATCCTGTTCCATTGATCTATCTTTCTGTTTTTGTGCCAGTACCATACTGTCTTGATTACTGTAGCTTTGTAGTATAATCTGAAGTCAGGGAGCCTGATTCCTCCAGCTCCATTTTTCGTTCTCAAGATTGCTTTGGCTATTCGGGGTCTTTTGTGTTTCCATACAAATTGTGAAATTTTTTGTTCTAGTTCTGTGAAAAATGCCAGTGGTAGTTTGATAGGGATTGCATTGAATCTGTAGATTGCTTTGGGTAGTAGAGTCATTTTCACAATGTTTATTCTTCCAATCCAAGAATATGGTACATCTCTCCATCTATTTGTATCATCTTTAATTTCTTTCATCAGGGTCTTATAATTTTCTGCATACAGGTCTTTTGTCTCCTTAGGGAGGTTTATTCCTAGATATTTTATTCTTTTTGTTGCAATGGTAAATGGGAGTGTTTCTTGATTTCACTTTCAGATATTTCATCATTAGTATATAGGAATGCCAGAGATTTCTGTGCATTAATTTTGTATCCTGCAACTTTACCAAATTCATTGATTAGCTCTAGTAGTTTTCTGGTAGCACCTTTAGGATTCTCTATGTATAGTATCATGTCATCTGCAAACAGTGACTGCTTTACTTCTTCTTTTCCGATTTGGATTCCTTTTATTTCCTTTTCTTCTCTGATTGCTGTGGCTAAAACTTCCAAAACTAGGTTGAATAAGAGTGGTGAGAGTGGGCAACCTTGTCTTCTTCCTGATCTTAGTGGAAATGGTTTCAGTTTTTCACCATTGAGGACGATGCTGGCTGTGGGTTTGTCATATATGGCCTTTATTATGTTGAGGAAATATCCCTCTAGGCCTACTTTCTGCAGGGTTTTTATCATAAATGGGTGTTGAATTTTGTCGAAAGCTTTCTCTGCATCTATTGAGATGATCATATGGTTTTTCTCCTACAATTTGTTAATATGGTGTATCACGTTGATTGATTTGCATATATTGAAGAATCCTTGCATTCCTGGAATAAACCCCACTTGATCATGGTGTATGATCCTTTTAATGTGCTGTTGGATTCTGTTTGCTTGTATTTTGTCGAGGATTTTTGCATCTGTGTTCATCAGTGATATTGGCCTGTAGTTTTCTTTCTTTGTGACATCCTTGCCTGGTTTTGGTATCAAGGTGATGGTGGCCTCGTAGAATGAGTTTGGGAGTGTTCCTCCCTCTGATATATTTTGGAAGAGTTTCAGAAGGAGAGGTGTTAGCTCTTCTCTAAATGCTTGATAGAATTCGCCTGTGAAGCCATCTGGTCCTGGGCTTTTGTTTGTTGGAAGGTTTTTTATCACAGTTTCAATTTCAGTGCTTGTGACTGGTCTGTTCATATTTTCTGTTTCTTCCTGATTCAGTCTTGGCAGGTTGTGCATTTCTAAGAATTGGTCCATTTCTTCCAGGTTGTCCATTTTATTGGCATAGAGTTGCTTATAGTAATCTCTCATGATCTTTTGTATTTCTGCAGTGTCAGTTGTTACTTCTCCTTTTTCATTTCTAATTCTATTGATTTGAGTCTTCTCCCTTTTTTTCTTGATGAGTCTGGCTAATGGTTTATCAATTTTGTTTATCTTCTCAAAGAACCAGCTTTTAGTTTTATTGATCTTTGCTATCGTTTCCTTCATTTCTTTTTCATTTATTTCTGATCTGATTTTTATGATTTCTTTCCTTCTGCTAACTTTGGGATGTTTTTGTTCTTCTTTCTCTGATTGCTTTAGGTGCAAGGTTAGGTTGTTTATTCGAGATGTTTCCTGTTTCTTAAGGTGGGATTGTATTGCTATAAACTTCCCTCTTAGAACTGCTTTTGCTGCATCCCATAGGTTTTGGGTCGTCGTGTCTCCATTGTCATTTGTTTCTAGGTATTTTTTAATTTCCTCTTTGATTTCTTCAGTGATCACTTCGTTATTAAGTAGTGTATTGTTTAGCCTCCATATGTTTGTATTTTTTACAGCTCTTTTCCTGTAATTGATATCTAGTCTCATAGCATTGTGGTCGGAAAAGATACTTGATACAATTTCAATTTTCTTAAATTTACCAAGGCTTGATTTGTGACCCAAGGTATGATCTATCCTGGAGAATGTTCCATGAGCACTTGAGAAAAATGTGTATTCTGTTGTTTTTGGATGGAATGTCCTATAAATATCAATTAAGTCCATCTTGTTTAATGTATCATTTAAAGCTTGTGTTTCCTTATTTATTTTCATTTTGGATGATCTGTCCATTGGTAAAAGTGGGGTGTTAAAGTCCCCTACTATGAGTGTGTTACTGTCGATTTCTCCTTTTATGGCTGTTAGTATTTGCCTTATGTATTGAGGTGCTCCTATGTTTGGTGCATAAATATTTATAATTGTTATATCTTCTTCTTGGATCGATCCCTTGATCATTAGGTAGTGTCCTTCTTTGTCTCTTCTAGTAGTCTTTATTTTAAAGTGTATTTTGTCTGATATGAGAATTGCTACTCCAGCTTTCTTTTGGTTTCCATTTAAATGGAATATCTTTTTCCATCCCCTTACTTTCAGTCTGTATGTGTCTCTAGGTCTGAAGTGGGTCTCTTGTAGACAGCATATATATGGGTCTTGTTTTTGTATCCATTCAGCCAATCTGTATCTTTTGGTGGGAGCATTTAGTCCATTTACATTTAAGGTAATTATCTATATGTATGTTCCTGTTCCCATTTTCTTAATTGTTTTGGGTTCGTTATTGTAGGTCTTTTACTTCTGTTGTGTTTCTTGCCTAGAGAAGTTCCTTTAGCATTTGTTGTAAAGCTGGTTTGGTGGTGTTGAACTCTCTCAGCTTTTGCTTGTCTGTAAACGTTTTAATTTCTCCATCAAATCTGAATGTGATCCTTGCTGGGTAGAGTAATCTTGGTTGCAGGTTTTTCTCCTTCATCACTTTAATTATGTCCTGCCACTCCCTTCTGGCTTGTAGAGTTTCTGCTGAGAGATCAGCTGTTATCCTGATGGGGATTCCTTTTTGTGTTATTTGTTGTTTTTCCCTTGCTGCTTTTAATATGATTTCTTTGTGTTTAATTTTTGAGAGTTTGATTAATATGGGTCTTGGCATATTTCTCCTTGGATTTATTCTGTATGGGACTCTCTGTGCCTCCTGGACTTGATTAACTATTTCCTTTCCCATATTAGGGAAGTTTTCAACTATAATCTCTTCAAATATTTTCTCAGTCCCTTTCTTTTTCTCTTCTTCTTCTGGAACCCCTATAATTCGAATGTTGGTGCGTTTAATGTTGCCCCAGAGGTCTCTGAGACTGTCCTCTGTTCTTTTCATTCTTTTTTCTTTATTTTGCTCTGCAGCAGTTATTTCCACTATTTTATCTTCCACCTCACTTATCCGTTCTTCTGCCTCAGTTATTCTGCTATTGATCCCATCTAGAGTATTTTTTATTTCATGTATTGTGTTTTTAATTGATGCTTGATTCATCTTTAGTTCTTCTAGGTCCTTGTTAACTGTTTCTTGCATTTTGTCTATTCTATTTCCAAGATTTTGGATCTGGGAAATAGAATCTCTGATCATCTTTACCATCATTATTCTGAATTCTTTTTCAGGTAGACTGCCTATTACCTCTTCATTTGTTAGATCTGGTGGGTTTTTATCTTGCTCCTTCTCCTGCTGTGTGTTTTTCTGTCTTCTCATTTTGCTTATGTTACTGTGTTTGGGGTCTCCTTTTTGCAGGCTGCAGGTTCGTAGTTCCCGTTGTTTTTGGTGTCTGTCCCCAGTGGCTAAGGTTGGTTTAGTGGGTTGTGTAAGCTTCCTGGTGGAGGGGACTAGTGCCTGTGTTCTGGTGGATGACGCTGGATCTTGTCTTTCTGGTGGGCAGGTCCACGTCTGGTGGTGTGTTTTGGGGTGTCTGCAGACCTTTTATTATTTTAGGCCACCTCTCTGCTAATGGGTGGCGTTGTGTTCCTGTCTTGCTAGTTGTCTGGCTTAGGGTGTCCAGCACTGTAGCTTGCTGGTCGTTGAGTGAAGCTGGGTGCTGGTGTTGAGATGGAGATCTCTGGAAGATTTTGGCCGTTTGATATTATGTGGAGCTGGGAGGTCTCTTGTGGACCAGTGTCCTGAAGTTGGCTCTCCCACCTCAGAGGCACAGCAATGACACGGGGCTCCTCAATTTGGGATGAGGTGTTGTCTATTCATGTATTCCACAGTTGCAGGGTACATCAAGTTGATTGTGGAGCTTTAATCTGCTGCTTCTGAGGCTGCTGGGAGAGGTTTCCCTTTCTCTTCTTTGTACTCACAGCTCCTGGGTCTGAGCTTTGGATTTGGCCTCGCCTCTGTGTGTAGGTCGCCGGAGGGTGTCTTTTCTTCGCTCAGACAGGACAGGGTTAAAGGAGCAGCCTCTTCGGGGACACTGGCTCACTCAGTCTGGGCGGGAGGAAGGGGCACGGAGTGCGGGGCGAGCCTGCAGCGGCAGAGGTTGGCGTGACGTTGCACCAGCCTGAGGCGCGCCGTGCGTTCTCCCAGGGAAGCCACCCCTGGATCCCGGGACCCCGGCAGTGGCGGGCTGCACAGGCTTCCGGAAGGGCGGTGTGGGCAGTGAGCTGCGCTCGCACTCAGGCTTCTTGGCGGCGGCAGCAGAAGCCCCAGCGTCCCACGCCCGTCACTGTGCTCCGCGCTTTCAGTCGCGACTCGCGCCCGTCTGTGGAGCCCCTTTAAGCAGCGCTCTTAATCCCCTCTCCTCGCGCACCAGGAAACCAAGAGGGAAGAAAAAGTCTCTTGCCTCTTCGGCAGCTCCAGAGTTTTCCCGGACTCCCTCCAGGCTAGCTGTGGCACATTAGCCCCCTTCAGGCTGAGTTCTCACCGCCAGCCACAGTCCTCTCCCTGCACTCTGACCGAAGCCCGAGCCTCAGCTTCCAGTGCTGTGCGACCCGGTAGGCGAGCAGACAAGCCTCTCGGGCTGGTGAGTGCCACTCTGCACCGATCCTCTGTGTGGGGATCTCTCCGCTTTGCCCTACCAAGGTATGTGGGGGGTTTCCTGCCTTTTGGGAGGTCTGGGGTCTTCTGCCAGCGTTCAGTAGGTGTTCTGTAGGAGTTGTTCCACGTGTAGCTGTATTTCTGGTGTATCCGTGGGGATGAAGGTGATCTCCGCGTCTTACTCTAGCGCCATCTTACACGGAAGTCCTCCTTGCACGTCTTATCAAAGTGCTCTCTCACCACTGATATCAAAATGTTCCCTCACTAGTCATCACAATACACCCACTCCCCTGTCATCACAGTGGTCCATAACACCTGTCATGAAAATGTTCCATGACCCCTGATATCACAATGTTCCATAACCCCTGTCATCAAAACGTTCCATGACCCATTTCATCAAATTTCTCCATGACACTGTCATCACAATGCTCCCTGCCCTTCGCATCACAATGCACAACACCCTTGTAATCAAAATGCTCCATGACTTTCTCATCACAAAGATCCATGTCCCTTGGCATTACAGTGCTCCATGTCATTGTCATCACAATGCTCCATGATCGCTCTCATCACATTGCTCCATTCCCTTGTCGTCACAAAGCTCCATGACCCATGTCATCAGAATGCTCCATTGCATTCTCATCACAGTGCTCCATGCCCTTGCCATCACAATGCTCCATTACACCTGTCATCACAATGCTCCAAGACCTCTGTAATCACAATGCTCCATGCCACTTTTCATCTCAATGCTCCATGAACACTGTCATCACAGTGCACCATGCCCACCATCATAATGCTTCATGCTATTGTCATCACAATGAAATCATAATGCTCCATGACCTCTCTCATCACAATTCTCCAAATCCTTGTGATCAAAATGTTCCATAACACTTATCATCACAACGCCCCATGACGCTCGTCATCACAATTATCCATGGTCTTCTCATCGCAATGCTCCATGACATTTGTCACCACATTGCTCAATACCCTTGTGATCACAATGCTCCCTGACTCTTTTCGTCAGTATGCTCCTTAAAACCTGTGATGACAAGGTTTCATGGCCTTCTCATCCCAATGCTCCATGCCCTTGTCATCACAGTGCTCCACAACCCCTGTAATCACAATGCTCCATGCCCCTTTTCATCAGAATGTTCCATGAGACATATCATCACAAGGCTCCATGGTCTTCTCATCACAATGCTCCAGTACGATGTCATCACAATGCTCCATGACACCTGTCATCACAATACTCCATGAACATTTTCAGCCCAATGCTCCATGACCTTCTCGTCACAATGCTCCATGGCCCCTGTCAACACAACGCTCCATGTCCCTTGTCATCACAATACTCCATGAACACTTTCATCCCAATGCTCCATGACCCTTGTCATCACAATGCTCAATGACCCCTGTATTCACAATGATCCATGACGCTTTTCATCTCAGTGCTCCATGACACCTGTCATCACAATGCTCCATGCCTTTGTCAGCAAAATGCTATATGACATTGTCATTACAATGCTCTATGCACTTGTCATCACAATACTCCATTACCATTGTCATCACAATCCTCCATGAACCTTGGGATCACATTGTTTCATGCCCTTGTCATCACAATGCTCCATGCTCCTTGAAATCAAAATGATCCATGACCTCTGTCATCACAATGCTCCAAACCCTTGTGATCACAATGTTCCATAACACTTGTCATCACAACGCTCCATGATGCCTGTCATCACAATACTCCATGCCCTTTTCATCACAATGCCCCATGACCTTTGTCATCACAATTCTCAATACACTTGTCATCACAATGCTCCCTGACACTTGTCGTCAGAATGCTCCTTGAACCCTGTCACGAAATGGCTCCATGCTTTTTTCATCACAATGCCCCATGCCATTTTCATCACAATGCTCCATGCCATTGTCATCAAAATACACCACAAGCTTGTCTTCAGAATCCTCCATGACCCTTGTCATCACAATTCTCCATGCACTTGTCAGCACAATGCTCCCTGACCCTTGTCATCACAATGCTCCAAGCCGTGTCATCACAATGCTCCATTACATTTGTCATCAGAATCCTCCATGACACTTGGCATCACAATGCTCCATGCCATTGTCATCACAATGGGCCATTACTTATGTCATCACAATGCTCCCTGACACCTGTCTTCACAATACTGCATGACCTGGTCATCACAATGCTCCATGCCATTGCCATCACAATGCGCCATTCCAACTGTCATCGCAATAATCCATGAAACTTATTAGACCAATACTCCATGCCCTTTCATCACAGTGCTCTATGAACCCTGTCATTACAATGCTACATGACTCCAGTCATCACAAGGCTTCATGAGCTGTGTCATCACAATGATCCATGCCCTCATCATCACAAGGCTCTGTGAACTTTGTCACCACAATGCTCCATGAACTTTACATCACAATGCTCCGTGACACTTGATATCACAATGCTCCGTCCCTTTGTCAAATCAATGCGCCATGACCCTTGTCATCACAATGTTCCATGTGATTGTCAGCGCAGTGCTCCCTGACCCATGTCATCACAATGTGCCATGTGCTTGACATCACAATGCTCCACAATATTATCATCACAATGCTCCATAAACCTTATCATCATAATGCTCCATGCACTTCTTATCAATATGCTCTCTCACCACTGATATAAAAATATCCCCTCACTAGTCATCACAATACACCCACTCCACTGTCATCCCAGTGGTCCATAACCCCTGTCATGAAAATGTTCCATGACCCCTGATATCACAATGTTCCATAACCCCTGTCATCAAAATTTCCATGACATTTTTCATCAAATTGCTCCATGACCCTGTCATCACAATGCTCCCTGCCCTTCACAACAGAATGCACCACAGCCTTGTCATCAAAATGCTCCCTGACCATTGTCATCACAAAGCTCCATGACCCTTGGCATCACAATGCTCCATGCCCTTGTCATCATAATGCTCCATGAACCCTCTCATCACATTGTTACATGCCCTTGTCATTACAGGATCCATGATGCTTTTCATCACTATGCTCTATGCCATTCTTCTCACAATGCTCCATGCGCTTGTCATTACAATCCTCCACGACCCGTGTATCACTGTGTTCTGTGCCCTTGTCATCACAATGCTCCTTGCCCCCTCTCATCACAATAATCCATGAAACATTTCAGACCAATGCTCCATGCCCTTGTCATCACAATGCTCCTTTACCCCTGTCATAACAATGCTCCATGACACCTGCCATCACAATATTCCACAGCCATGTCATCACAAGGCTCCATGAGCCTTGTCATCACAATGATCCAAGACCCCTGTAATCAAAATGTTCCATGCACTTGTCATCACAAAGCTTCATGACACATGTCATCAGAAAGCTCCATGGCCTTCTCATTCACGATGCTCCATGCCCTTGTCATCACAATGCTCGAAGACCCTTGTAATCACAATGCTCCATGCCCCTTTTCATCTCAATGCTCCATGAACACTGTCATCACAGTGCACCATGCCCACCATCATAATGCTTCATGCTATTGTCATCACAATGAAATCATAATGCTCCATGACCTCTCTCATCACAATGCTCCAAATCCTTGTAATCAAAATGTTCCATAACACTTAACATCACAACGCCCCATGACGCTAGTCATCACAATTATCCATGGTCTTCTCATCACAATGCTCCTTGAACTTTGTCATCACAGTGCTCAATACCCTTGTCATGACAATGCTCCCTGAAACTTGTCGTCAGTATCCTCCATGAACCCTGTCATGACAAGGCTTCATGCCTTTTTCATCACAATGTTCCATGCCCTTTTCCTCACAGGGCTCCAAGCTCCCTGTAATCACAATGCTCCATGCCCTTGTCATCACAAATCTCCGTGATGCATGTCATCAGAACGCTCCCTGGTCTTCTCATGCCATGCTCCATGCCCTTGTCATCACAGTGCTCCACGACCCCTGTAATCACAATGCTCTATGCCCCTTTTCATCAGAATGCTCCATGAGACTTGTCATCACAAGGCTCCTTGGTCTTCTCATCACACTGCTCTAGTACCTTGTCATCACAATGCTCCATGACAACTGTCATCACAATACTCCATGAACATTTTCAGCCCAATGCTCCATGACCTTCTCATCACAATGCTCCATGACCACTGTAATCACAATGCTCCATGATCCCTGACAACACAATGATCCGGGACTCTTGTCATCAAAATGTTCCATTCCCTTGTCATCTCACTGCTCCATGACACCTTTAATCACAATGCTCCATGACGCTTGTCATCACAGTGTCCCATGAACATTGTCATCACAATGTTCCATGCTTTTCTCAGCAAAATGCTACATAATCTTGTCATCACAATGCTCCATGAGCTTGTCATCACAGTCCTCCATGACCCTTGGGATCACATTGCTTCATGTCCTTGTCATGTCTCTCCTGCCTTTCTGTTTTTTACAGATTTTCGGATGTCCCTTTTGACCGCTGGGTCGTGACATTTCTTTGTAGTGTGGATTTGCATTGCACGCTTGCTTGATTGGCAATAAAGGGTGTATGCATTTTTTACTGAATATATTCAGGTGAAAAGCCATACACCGTTTTTTGCCAAGTGCATCACTGTCGAAGTTGTGATGCTTTTCCTGTGCTTTAAAAGCAATTCCAATTTACCTCATGCAATATGTTTTGTGCAATTCTGCCTCATTTTAAAGTCCGCTTCATTGCCTTCTCTCAACAGATTTTTGGAAGAGAGTAGTCCTTTATAACTCTGCAGGTTTGTGAATTGCTGTGTCCCTGAGCTCCAATTTTCAAATCCCATTTTTGGGAGCTGACTGCAAATCCACAATTTTGATTCAGGACCTATACTGGTTCCAGGGGTGGCTATACTGTTCCCTACGAGTGGCTGAGGCTTTGGTTAATTCTTCTTCCTGACGGGAATTTAGAGTGACATGTGCCCGTCCAAATGCCTACATCTACTCTCTAATTGGTTTTCCCTATTCCCTTTCATCCTCTGCACAATTAGCAAACTGTGTGAACCAGGAGGTTATAGGGTTTAACTCTCCTAAGTTGGCAGATTGATAGTAAGGCAGTTGGAATGCCAACCTGGAGCACAAGGAGAGGAAAAATTAGAAGACTTTTAGAAACCTTTCACCATCACAGTGTGTCCATTCTCTAGGTTTCCCATACATGTTATAACTGTAGTGATATTCCCTTCTACATGGAGATTTGGGAATCATGGAATGGTGTCATGCATTACTACTTTAAAGGTTCTGCATTTTCTATCCCAATCTCACCAGTCCTCTCAGTCCCAAGTGTCCAGCCTTATGTCTCATTCAGTTGTCTTTGCAGATAGGGTCATTCCAGGTTTCATCAGAACCCCTGAAGGAATTGTGTAAGAATTTCTCTGTTCTTTTGTTTGGTTTTTGAAATTCGTTTTTATAATGGGGTTGAGCTGATTTTAACTGACGTGTTTATGCCGGTGTAGACACACTTGATTCCCTTATGGAGACATATCAATACATAGGTTTTAAGATACTTACTAGTCAGATATATTCCTCTGCGGGGAATATGGGTTTTGAGTCCCGTTCACTGAGGAAGGTGTAGGTCTTGTCTCTTCTGTATTTGGTTTATGGAATGTTACCTGTGCTAATATCAAACTCTGGTTTTATGCATCACCCCACCTCTCCTTTCCCTTTAAGCAGGTATAAGAGTGTTTTCTAAATGTGAGACTCTGTTCTCTTTCTTAATTCAGTTCATGTGTTGTGATGTTGACATTCCCTCTGTAAGTGATAACTTATGATAAGATTCTTTTTTTCTGTGTGACTAATTTCCCTTAGAATCATCATACCTAAATCCACTCATTACGCTCCTACTGGCCTTATGACATTGATTTCACGTCTGATTGATATTCCGTTGTACAAAATTACGACAAGGTCTTTATGCATTTCTCTTTTTCCTGGGATAATTTAGGTGTACCGAAGTTGAGGTTCTTGTATGCAGAGCTGCCCTAAACTTTGGGGTGCCTGTGTCTTGTCGATATTTAGTCTTCCCAAGTTATATGCCCATGAGTTGAAGTCCCCTTTTCTCGGGGGCTTTGCATTTTAGATGTTTTAGGAAACAGCATACACTTGTTCAGAGTGGCTCTTGGATATTTATACCCCACCCATCAGTGTGACTAGGCTCCCTGTTCTCCCTGGCCTCTCCTGCATTTCTGGTTTTTACACATTTTGCGGATATCCCTTTTGATCGGTGGGAATTGATACTTCTGTGTAGTGCAGATTTGCAATGCCCGCTTGCTTGCTTGGCAAAAAAGGGCGTATGTGTTATCTCCTGAATATATTCAGGAGAAAGTGCATACACACTTTTTGGCCAAGTGCATCGTTCTCGACGTTGTGCCCCTCTTCATGTGCTTCAAAGGTGATTCCAACGTACTTCTTGAAATCTGTTTCCTGCTATTCTGCCTCTCTTTCAAGTCAGCCTCCATGCCTTCCCTCAACAGATTTTTCGATGATAGTTGTCCTTTATTACTCTGCCAGTTTGTGAATTGCAGTGCCCCTGAGCTCCATTTTTCAACTCGTTTTTGTGAGCTGAACGCAAGTCTAAAATTTTGGTTCAGGACCTATCCAGGTTCCCGGCAGGTGGCTGAGACTTTGGTTAATTCTTCTTCCTGCCAGGCAATTAGCGTGACATGGTCCCGTCCAAATGCCTAACAGCTACTATCTCATTGGTTCTCCCTATTCCCTTTCAGAGTCTGCCAAATTGGCAACATGTGAGAACCAGTAGTTTAAAGGGCCTGTCTCTCCAAGTTGGCAGATTAATGGTAAAGCAGTTGGAGAGTCAAAACGGAGCACCAGGAGAGGGACTATTACTTGAGTTTTAGAAACCTTTCATATTCACAGTGTGTCCGTGCTCTAGGTTTCCCGTACATGTTATAGCTGTAGTAATATTCCCTTCAACCTGGAGAGTTGGGACCCATGGAATGGGTGCCACGCATTATTGCTTTAAAGGGTCTGCATTTGCTCACCCAATCTCACCAATCCTCTCAGTCCCAAGTGTACAGCCTTATGCCACATCCAGCTGTCGTTCTAGATAGGGTCATTCCAGGTTTCATCGAAACCCGGAAGGAATTGTAAGGGATTTCCCTGTTTTTTTGTTTTGTTTTGAAATTACTGTTTATAGTGGGTTTGAGCTGATTCTCTCTGCCATGTTTATGCCAGTCTAGACACACTTGATTCCCTTACGGAGACATTTCAAGACATAGGTTTTAAGATTCTTACTAGTCAGATATATTCCTCTGTGGGAAATATGGGGTTTTGAGTCCCTTTCACTGAGGAAGGTGTAGGTCTTCTCTGATCCATAGATGGTTTTTTGAACGGTACATGTCCTTATATCAAACTGTGGTTTTATGCATCACCCCACCTCTCCTTCCCCCTTAAGCAGGCAAAAGAGTGCTTCCTAAATGTGAGACTCTTTTCTCTTTCCTAACTCAGTTCATGGGTAGCCATGTTTACAGGATCTTCATAAGTGATATCTTATGCTAAGTTTCTTTTTCTGTTTGACTTATTTCACTTTGAATCATCGTACCTGAATCCACTCATTTTGAAGCTACTGCCCTTATCAGATTGATTTCATGGCTGAGGGATATTCCATCGTACGTAAGTACCACAATTTCTTGAAGCACTTTTGTCTTTCCTGGGATATTTAAGGTGTACAGAAGTTGAGATTCTTATAAGCAGTGAAGCCCGAAATTTTGCGGTGGTTGTGTCTTATTGATTTTCAGTTTTCCCAAGATATTTTCCCTAGACTGGAAGTGCCCTTGGCTCTGTAACTCTGTTGTTTACTTGCTTTAGGGAACACAATGCACTCCTCCAGAGAGGCATTTGGCAATTTACATCCCGCCCATCAGCATAACAAACCTCCCTGTTCTCCAGGGCCTCTCTTGCCATTCTGCTTTTTACACATTTTTTGCATGTCCCTTTTGACCGGTTTGAAGTGATACTCCTTTGTAGTGCAGATTTCCATTTCCTGCTTGCTTGCTTGGCCAAAAAGGGCGTATGAGTTTTCTCCTGAATATATTCAAGAGAAAATGCATACGCCCTTTTTGACCAAGTGCATCAGTGTCGAAGTTTGGCCCCTCTACCTGTGCTTTAAAGGTGATTCCAACGTACTTCTTGAAATCTGTTTCCTGCTATTCTGCCTCGCATTCAGGTCTGCATCGTTGCCTTCCCTCGATAGATTTTTGGACGATAGTTGTCCATTAGTACTGTGACTGTTTGTCAATTGCTGTGCCCCTGAGCTCCATTTTTCAACTCGTTTTTTGTGAGCTGAACGCAAGTCCAAAATTTTTGTTCAGGACGTATACTGGTTCCCAGTTGGTGGCTGAGACTTTGGTTAATTCTTCTTCCTGCCGGGAAATTAGAGTGACCTGTGCCCGTGCAAATGCCTAACAGCTACTCTCTCATTGGTTTTCCCTCTTTCCTTTCATCCTCGGCCAAATTGGCAACCTGTGCGAACCAGGAGGTTAAAGGGGCTGTCTCTCCACCTTGGCAGATGGACAGTAAAGCAGTTGGAATATCAAACCGGACCTCCAGGAGAGGGACTATTCTTTGAGTTTAGAAACACTTTGTATTCTCAGTGTGTCCACTCTCTAGGGTTTCTGTACATGTTATAGGTGTAGTAATATTCCCTACAACCTGGAGAGTTGAGACCCATGGAATGGGTGCCATGCTTTATTGCTTTAAAGCGTCTGCATTTGCTCACCCAATCCTACCAATCCTCTCAGTCCCAAGTGTCCAGCCTTATGCCACATCCAGCTGTTATTTTAGACAGTGACATTCCAGGTTTCATCAGAGACCCTTTAGGAATTGTAAAGAATTTCCCTGTTTTTTTGTTTTGTTTTTAAAATTATTTTATAGTGGGTTTGAGCTGGTTCTCGCTGCCATGTTAATGTCAGTCTGGACACACTTGATTCCCTTACAGAGACATATCAATACATACGTTTTAAGTTTCTTCCTAGTCAGATATATTCCTCTGCAGGAAATATGGGGTTCTGAGTTCTTTTCACGGAGCAAGGTGTAGGTCTTGTCTATTCCATAGTTGGTTTTTGGAGCGGTACCTGTGCTTATATCAAACTCTGGTTGTATGCATCACCCCACCTATCCATCCCCCTTAAGCAGGCATAAGACTGTTTTCTAAATGTGAGACTCTGTTCTCTTTCCTAACTCAGTTCAAGTGTAGCCAAGTTTACAGGATCTCCATAAGTGATATCTTATGATAAGTTTCTTTTTCTGTGTGACTTATTTCACTTATAATCATCGTACCTGAATCCACTCACTTTGCTGCTACATGTCTTATGACATTGATTTCATGGCTGAAGGATATTCCATCGTACGTAAGTACAACAATTTTTGAACCATTTTTATATTTCCTGGGATATTTAAGGTGTACCCAAGTTGAGATTCTTGTAAGCAGTGCAGCCCTAAATTTGGGGGTGGCTCTGTCTTATTGATTTTCAGTTTTCCCAAGGTATATTCCCTAGACTGGAAGTGCCCTTGGCTCTGTAGCTCTGTTGTTACTTCTTTAAGGGAACACAATGCACTCCTCCAGAGAGGCAGTTGGCAATATACATCCCGCCCAACAGAATAACAAGGCTCCCTGTTTTCCAGGGCCTGTCTTGCCATTCTGCTTTTTACACATATTTTGGATGTCCCTTTTGACCAGTGGGAAGTGATACATCTTTGTAGTGTAGATTGCCATTGCCTGCTTGCTTGCTTGGCCAAGAAGGGCGTATGTGTTTTCTCCTGAATATATTCAGGAGAAAACACATACGCACTTTTTGGCCAAGTACATCTTTGTCGAATTTGGGCCCCTCTTTCTGTGCTTTAAATGTGATTCCTCATACCTCTTGAAATCTGTTTCCTGCTATTCTGCCTCGCTTTCAAGTCTGCCTCGTTGCCTACCCTCAACAGATTTTTGGACGATAGTTGTCCTTTATTACTCTGCCCGTCTGTAAATTGCTGAGCCCCTGAGCTCCATTTTTCAACTCTTATTTTGTGAGATGAAGGCAAGCCCAAAATTTTCTTTCAGGACCTATACTGTTTCCCAGTGGGTGTCTGAGGCTGAGGTTAATTCCTCTTCCTGCCTGAAAAGTAGAGTGACAGGTGCCCGTCCAAATGCCTAACAGGTACTCTCTCATTGGTCTCCCTCTTCCCTTTCATCCTCTGCCAAATTGCCAACTTGTAGGAACCAGGAGTTTAAAGGGGCTGTCTCTCCAATTTGGGAGATTGATAGTAAAGCAGTTGGAGAGTCAAACCGGAGCAACCAGGAGAGGGAGTATTCGTTGAGTTTTAAAAACCTTTCATATTCACAGTGTGTCCAATCTCTAGGTTTCCCGTACATGTTATAACTGTAGTAATATTCCCTACAACTTGGAGAGTTGAGACCCATTGAATGGGTGCCAAGCATTATTGCTTTAAAGGGTATGCCTTTGCTCAACCTATCTCACAAATCCTCTCAGTCCCAAGAGTCCAGCCTTATGCAACATTCAGAGGTCTTTGTAGACATGGTCATTCCAGGTTTCATCACAGACCCTGAACGAATTTTAAAGAATTTCCGTGTTTTTCTTTTTTGTTTTTGAAATTCCTTTTTATAGTGTATTTGAGCTGATTCTCAATGCCAACTTTATGCCAGTCTGGACACCCTTGATTCCCTTACAGAGACATATCAATACATAGGTTTTTAGATTCTTACTATTCAGATATATTCCTCTGCGGGAAATACGGGGTTTTGAGACCCTTTCACTGAGGAAGGTGTAGGTCTTGTCTATACCATAGTTGGTTTTCGAAATGGTTCCTGTGCTTATATCAAACTCTGGTTTTACGCATCACCGCACCTCTCCTTCCCCCTTAAGCAGGCATAAGAGTGTTTTCTAAATGTGAGACTCTGTTCTCTTTCCTAACTCAGTTCAAGTGTTGCCATGATTACAGGATCTCCATAAATGCTATTTTATGATAAATTTCTATTTCTGTGTGACGTATTTCACTTAGAATCATCATACCTGAATCCACTCATTTTGCTGCTACAGTTCTTATGACTATGAGATCATGGCTGAGGGATATTCCATCGTACTTAAGTACCACAATTTTTTGAACCATTTTTATATTGCCTGGGATATTTAAGGTGAACACAAGTTGAGGTTCTTGTAAGCAGTGCAGCCCTAAATTTTGGGGTGGCTCTGTCTTATTGATTTTCAGTTTTCCCAAGATATATTCCCTAGACTGGAAGTGCCATTGGCTCTGTAGCTCTGTTGTTTACTTGTTTTAGGGAACACAGTGCACTCCTCCAGTATGGCAGTTGGCAATTTACATCCCGCCCATCAGCATAACAAGGCTCCCAGTTCTCCAGGGCCTGTCTTGCCTTTCTGGTTTTTACACATTTTGTGGATATCCCTTTTGACTCTGGGGAAGTGATACTACTTTGTAGTGGAGATTTGCATTTCCCGCTTGCTTGCTTGGCCAAAAAGGTTGTATGTGTTTTCTCCTGAATATATTCAGGAGAAAACGCATACACCCTTTTTGGCCAAGTGCATCATTTTCGAAGTTGTGCCCCTCTTCCTGTGCTTTACAGGCGATTCCAACGTACCTCTTGAAATCAATTTCCTGCTATTCTGCCTCGCTTTCAAGTCTGTCTCGTTGCCTTCGCTCAACAGATATTTGGAGGATAGTTGTCCTTTATTACTCTGCCAGTTGGTGAATCGCTGGGCCCCTGAGCTCCATTTTTCAACTCGTTTTTCTTTGAGCTGAACGCAAGTCCAAAATTTTGGTTCAGAAACTATACTGGTTCCCAGTGGGTGGCTGAGACTTTGGTTACTTCTTCTTCCTGCCGCGAAATTAGAGTGATATGTGCCCGTCCAAATGCCTAACAGCTACTCTCTCATTGGTTCTCCCTCATCACTTCCATACTCTGCCAAATTTGCAACCTGTGCGAACCAGGATGTTAAAGGGGCTGTCTCTCCAAGTTGGGAGATTGATAGTAAAGCAGTTGGAATGTGAAACCGGAGCACCACGAATGGGACGATTTGTTGAATTTTTGAAACCTTTCATATTCACAGTGTCCATTCTCTAGGTTTCCCCTAAATGTTATAGCTGTAGTAATATTCCCTTCAACCTGGAGAGTTGGTACCCATGGAATGGGGGCCATGCATTATTGCTTTAAAGCGACCGCATTTGCTCACCCAATCTCACCAATCCTCTCAGGCCCAAGTGTCCAACCTTATGCCACATCCAGATGTCATTGTAGATAGGGTCATTCCAGGTTCCAGCAGAGAACCTGAAGTAATTGTAAAGAAATTCCCTGTTTTTTTTTTGGTTGTTTTGTTTGTGAAATTCCTGTTTATAGTGGGTTTGAGCTGATTCTCGCTGCCATGTTTATGCCAGTCTAGACACACTTGATTCCCTAACAGAGATATATCAATACATAGGTTTTAAGATTCTTACTAGTCAGATATATTCCTCTGCGGAAAATATTTGGTTTGGAGTCCCTTTCACTGAGGAAGGTGTAGGTCTTGTCTATTCCATAGTTGGTTTTTGGAACGGTACCTGTGCTTATATCAAACTCTGGTTGTATGCAACACCCCACTTCTCCTTCCCCCTTAAGCAGGCATAAGAGAGTTTTCTAAATGTGAGACACTGTTCTCTTTCCTATCTCAGTTCATGTGTAGCCATGTTTACAGGATCTTCATAAGTGATATCTTATGATAAGTTTCTTTTGCTTTGTGACTTATTTCACTTAGAATCATCGTACCTGAATCCATTCACTTTGCTGCTACTGGTCTTATGACATAGATTTCATGGCTAAAGGATATTCCATCGTATGTAAGTACCAAAATTTTTGAACCATTTTTATATTTCCTGGGATATTTAAGGTGTACCCAAGTTGAGGTTCTTGTAAGCAGTGCAGCTTTAAATTTGGGGTTGGCTCTGTCTTATTGATTTTCAGGTTTCCCAAGGTATATTCCCTAGACTGGAAGTGCTCTTTTCTCTGTAGCTCTGATCTTTACTTCTTTTAGGGAACACAATGCACTCCTCCAGTGAGGCAGTTGGCAATTTACATCCCGCCAATCAGCATAACAAGGCTCCCTGTTCTCAAGGGCCTGTCTTGCGTTTCTGGTTTTTATACATTTTGTGGATGTCCCTTTTGACCGGTGAGAAGTGATACTTCTTTGTAGTGCAGATGTGCATTGCCTGCTTGCTTGCTTGGCCAAAAAGGGCTTATGAATTTTCTCCTGAATATATTCAGGAGAAAAAGCATACGCCCTTTTGGGCCAAGTGCATCATTGTCGAAGTTGTGCCACTCTTCCTGTGTTTTACAGGCAATTCCAATGAACCTCTTGAAATCAGTTTCCTGCTATTCTGCCTCACTTTGAATTCGGCCTCGTTGTCCTCCCTCAGCAGATTTTTAGACGATAGTTGTCCTATATTATTCTGCCAGTTTGTGAATTGCTGTGCACCTGAGCTCCGTTTTTCAACCCGTTTTTTGTGAGCTGAACGGAAGTCAAAAATTTTGGTTCAGGAGCTATCCTGGTTCTCAGTGGGTGGCTGAGAATTTTGTTAATTCTTCTTCCTCCCGGGAAATAAGAGTGACATGTGCCCGTCCATATGCCTAACAGCTACTCTCTCATTGGTTCTCACTCTTCTCTTCCATCCTCTGCCAAATTGGCAACCTGTGCGAACTAGGAGGTTAAAGGGGCTGCCTCTCCTGTAGGGATACTGATAGTAAAGCAGTTGGAAATTCAAACCGGAGCACCAGGAGACGGACTATTCGTTGAGTTTTAGAATCCTTTTGTTTGCACAGTGTGTCCATTCTCTAGGTTTCCCGTACATGTTATAGCTGTAGTAATATTCCCTTTAACCTGGAGAGTTGGGACCCATGGAATGGGGACAATGCATTATTGCTTTAAAGGGTCTGCATTTGCTCACCCAATCTCACCAATCCTCTCAGTCCCAAGTGTACAGCCTTATGCCACATCCAGCTGTCGTTCTAGATAGGGTCATTCCAGGTTTCATCGAAACCCGGAAGGAATTGTAAGGGATTTCCCTGTTTTTTTGTTTTGTTTTTAAATTACTGTTTATAGTGGGTTTGAGCTGATTCTCTCTGCCATGTTTATGCCAGTCTAGACACACTTGATTCCCTTACGGAGACATTTCAAGACATAGGTTTTAAGATTCTTACTAGTCAGATATATTCCTCTGTGGGAAATATGGGGTTTTGAGTCCCTTTCACTGAGGAAGGTGTAGGTCTTCTCTGATCCATAGATGGTTTTTTGAACGGTACATGTCCTTATATCAAACTGTGGTTTTATGCATCACCCCACCTCTCCATCCCCCTTAAGCAGGCATAAGAGTGTTTTCTAAATGTGAGACTCTGTTCTCTTTCCTAAGTCCATTCAAGTGTAGCCATGTTTACAGGATCTCCATAAGTGCTATCTTATGATAAGTTTCTTTTTCTGTGTGACTTATTTCACTTAGAATCATTTTACCTGAATCCACCCATTTTGCTGCTACTGGTCTTATGACATTGAGTTCATGGCTGAGTGATATTCCATCGTACATAAGTAACAAAATTTTTTAAACCATTTTTATATTTCCTGGGATATTTAAGGTGTACCAAGTTGAGGTTCTTGGAA
This sequence comes from Mesoplodon bidens, assembly GCF_964165515.1. Classification (NCBI taxonomy): domain Eukaryota; kingdom Metazoa; phylum Chordata; class Mammalia; order Artiodactyla; family Ziphiidae; genus Mesoplodon; species Mesoplodon bidens. Next base: position 20,509 of record NW_027671898.1, read on the forward strand.
GCAGTGAACCCCTAAATTTTTGGGTGGCTCAGTCTTACTGATTTTCAGTTTTCCCAAGGTATATTCCCCAGACTGCAAGTTCCCTTGGCTCTGTAGCTCTGTTGTTTACTTCTGTAAGGGAACACAATGCACTCCTCCAGAGAGGAAGTGGGCAATATACATCCCGCCCATCAGCATAACAAGGCTCCCTGTTCTCCAGGGCCTGTCTTGCCTTTCTGGGTTTTACACATTTTGTGGAGGTCCGTTTTGAGCGGACGGAAGTGATACTTCTTTGCAGTGCAGATTTGCATTACACGCTTGCTTGCTTGGCCAAAAGGGGCGTATGCGTTTTCTCCTGAATATATTCAGGAGAAAACACATACGCCCTTTTTGGATAAGTGCATCATTGTCGAAGTTGTGCCCCTCTTCCTGTGCTTTACAGGCGATTCCAAAGTACATCTTGAAATCTGTTTCCTGCTATTCTGCCTCGCTTCCAAGTCTGCCTCGTTGCCTTCCCTCAACAGATTTTTGGACAATAGTTGTCCTTTAGTACTCTGCCAGGTTGTGAATTGCTGTGCCCCTGAGCTCCATTTTTCAACTCGTTTTTTTTTTTAGCTGAACGCAAGTTCAAAATTTTGGATCAGAACCTATACTTGTTCCCAGTAGGTGGCAGAGACTTTGGTTAATTCTTCTTCCTGCCAGGAAATTAGAGTGACATGTGCCAGTCCAAATGCCTAACAGCTACTCACTCATTGGTTCTCCCTCTACCCTTTCAACCTCTGCCAAATTGGCAACCTGTGCGAACAGGAGGTTAAAGGGGCTGTCTCTCCAAGTTGGGTGATTGATAGTATAGCAGTTGCAAAGTCAAACCGGAGCTCCAGGAGAGGGACTATTCGTTGAGTTTTAGAAACCTTTCGTATTCACAGTGTGTCCTTTCTCTAGGTTTCCCATACATGATATAGCTTTAGTAATATTCCCTTCAAGCTGGAGAGTTGGGACCCATGGAATGGGTACCATGAATTATTGCTTTAAAGGGTCTGCATTTGCTCACCCAATCTCACCAATCCCCTCAGTCCCAAGTGCCCAGCCTTATGCCACATCCAGCTGTCATTGTAGATAGGGTCATTCCAGGTTTCATCACACACCCTGAAGGAATTGTAAAGAATATCCCTGTTTTTTTCTTTTGTTTTTGAAATTCCTTTTTATAGTGGGTTTGAGCTGATTCTCGCTGCCAGATTTATGCCACTCTAGACACACTTGATTCCCTTACGCAGACATATCAATACATAGCTTTTAAGATTCTTACTTGTCAGATATATTCCTCTTCGGGAAATATGGGGTTTTGAGTCCCTTTCACTGAGGAAGGTGTAGGTCTTCTCTATTCCATATTTGGTATTTGAAGCGGAACCTGTGCTTATATCAAACTCTGGTTGTATGCATCACCCCACCTATCCATCCCCCTTAAGCAGGCATAAGAGTGTTTTCTAAATGTGAGACTCTGTTCTCTTTCCTAACTCCGTTCAAGTGTAGCCATGTTTACAGGATCTCCATAAGTGCTATCTTATGATAAGTTTCTTTTTCTGTGTGACTTATTTCACTTAGAATCATTTTACCTGAATCCACCCATTTTGCTGCTACTGGTCTTATGACATTGAGTTCATGGCTGAGTGATATTCCATCGTACATAAGTAACAAAATTTTTTAAACCATTTTTATATTTCCTGGGATATTTAAGGTGTACCAAGTTGAGGTTCTTGGAAGCAGTGAACCCCTAAATTTTTGGGTGGCTCAGTCTTACTGATTTTCAGTTTTCCCAAGGTATATTCCCCAGACTGCAAGTGCCCTTGACTCTGTAGCTCTGGTGTTTACTTGTTTTACGGAACACACTGCACTCCACCCGTGAGGCAGTTGGCAATTTACATCCCGCCCATCAGCATAACAAGGCTCCCAGTTCTCCAGGGACTGTCTTGCTTTTCTGGTTTTTACACATTTTGTGGATGTCCCTTTTGACCGGTGGGAAGTGATACTTGTTTGTAGTGCAGATTTGCATTGCCCGATTGCATGCTTGGCCAAAAACATTCTTGAATATATTCAGGAGAAAACGCATACGCCCTTTTTGGCCAAGTGCATCAATGTCGAAGTTGTGCCCGTCTTCCTGTACTTTACAGGCGATTCCTATGTACCTCTTGAAATCTGTTTCCTGTTATTCTGCCTCGCTTTCAAGTCCGCCTCGTTGCCTTCCCCCAACAGATTTTTGGATGATAGTTGTCCTTTATTACTCTGCTAGATTGTGAATTGCTGTGCCACTGAGATCCATTTTTCAAATCGTTTTTTGTTAGCTGAACGCAAGTCCAAAATTTTGGTTCAGGACCTATAATTGTTCCCAGTGGGTGAATGAGACTTTGGTTAATTCTTCTTCTTGCTGGGAAATTAGAGTCACATGTGCCCATCCAAATGCCTATCAGCTACTCTCTCATTGTTTCTCCCTCTTCCCTTCCATCCTCTGCCAATTTGGCAAAATATGGGCACCAGGATGTTAAAGGGGCTGTGTCTCCAATTTCGGAGATTGATAGTAATGCAGTTGGAAAGTCAAATCGGAGCACCAGTAGAGGGACTATTCGTTGAGTTTTAGAAACCTTTCATATTCACAGTGTGACCATTCTCTAGGTTTCCCGTACATGTTATAGCTGTAGTAATATTCCCTTCCACCTGGAGTGTTGGGACCCATGGAATGGGTGCCATGCATTATTGCTTTAAAGGGTCTGCATTTGCTCACCCAATGTCACCAATCCTCTCAGTCCCAAGTTTCCAGCCTTATGCCACTTTCAGCTGTCATTGTAAATAGAGTCATTCCAGGTTTTGTCAGGGACCCTGAAGGAATTGGAAAGAATTTCCCTGTTTTTTCGTTTTGTTTTTGAAATTCCTTTTTATAGTGGGTTTGAGCAGATTCTCACTGCCATGTTTTTGCCAGTCTAGACACACATAAATCCCTTATCCAGACATATCAGTACATAGGTTTTAAGGTCCTTACTAGTCAGATATATTCCTCTGTTGGAAATATGGGGTTTTGAGTCTCTTTCACTGAGGAAGGTGTAGGTCTTGTCTATTCCATAGTTCATTTTTGGAACGGTACCTGTGCTTATATCAAACTCTGGTTTTATGCATCACCCCATCTCTCATACCCCCTTAAGCAGGCATAAGAGTGTTTTTTAAATGTGAGACTCTGTTCTCTATCCTAACTCAGTTCATGTGTAGCCATGTTTACAGGATCTTCATAAGTGATATCTTATGATAAGTTTCATTTTCTTTGTGACTTATTTCACTTAGAATCAACGTACCTGAATCCACTCACTTTGCTGCTACTGGTCTTATGACATTGATTTCATGGCTGCGGGATATTCCATCGGACGTAAGAACCACGATTTTTTGAACCATTTTTATATTTCCTGTGATATTTAAAGTGTAACCAAGTTGAGGTTCTTGTAAGCAGTGCAGCCCTAAATTTTGGGGTGGCTCTGGCTTATTAATTTTCAGTTTTCCCAAGGTATATTCCCTAGACTGGAAGTGTCCTTGGCTCTGTAGCTCAGTTGTTTACTGGTTTTGGGAACACAGTGCACTCCTCCTGTGAGAGAGTTGGCAATTTACATCCCGCCCATCAGCATAACAAGGCTCCCTGTTCTCCAGGGCCTGTCTTGCTTTTCTGGATTTTCCACATTTTGTGGATGTCCCTTTTGACTGGTGGGAAGAGATACTTCTTTGTAGTGCAGATTTGCATTGCCCTCTTGCTTGCTTGGCCAAAAAGCATGCTTGAATATATTCAGGAGAAAACGCATACGCCCTTTTTGGCCAAGTGCATCATTGTCGAAGTTGTGCCCCTCTTCCTGTGCTTTACAGGCGATTCCAACGTACCTCTTGAAATCTGTTTCCTGCTCTTCTGCCTCGCTTTCAAGTCCGCCTCGTTGCCTTCGCTCAACAGATTTTTGGACTGCACTTGTCCTTTATTACTCTGCCAGGTGTGAATTGCTGTGCCCCTGAGTTCCATGTTTCAAGTCGTTTTTTGTGAGCTGAACGCAAGTCCAAAATTTTGGTTCAGGACCTATACTGTTTCCCGGTGGGTGGCTGGGACTTTGGTTAATTCTTCTTGCTGCCGGGAAATTAGAGTGACATGTGCCATCAAAATGCCTAACAACAACTCTCTCATTGGTTCTCCCTCTTTCCTACCATCCTCTGCCAAATTGGCAACCTGTGGGAACCAGGATGTTAAAGGGGCTTTCTCTCCAAGTTGGGAGATTGATAGTTAAACAGTTGGAAAGTCAAAACGGAGCACCCGGAGAGGGACTATTCGTTGAGTTTTAGAAACCTTTCGGATTCACAGTGTGTCCATTCTCTAGGTTTCCCGTACATGGTATAGCTGTAGTAATATTCCCTTCAACATGGAGAGTTGGGACCCATGGAATGGGTGCCATGCATTATTGCTTTAAAGTGTCTGCATTTGCTCACCCAATCTCATCAATCCTCTCAGTCCCATGTGTCCAGCCTTATGCCACATCCAGCTATCATTGTAGACAGCGTCATTCCAGCTTTTGTCAGAGACCCTGAAGGAAATGTAAAGAATTTCCCTGTTTTTTGTTTTGTTAAAGAAATTCCTTTTTACAGTGGGTTTGGGCTGATTCTCGCTGCCGTGTTTATGCCAGTCTAGACACACTTGATTCCCTTATGGAGACATATCAATACATAGGTTTTAAGATTATTACTAGTCAGATATATTCCTCTGAGGGAAATACGGGGTTTTGAGTCGCTTTCACTGAAGAAGGTGTAGGTCTTGTCTATTCCATAGTTGGTTTTTGGAACGGTACCTGTGCTTATATCAAACTCTGGTTTTATGCATCATCCCACCTCTCCTTCCCCCTTAAGCAGGCATAAGAGTGTTTTCTAAATGTGAGACTCGGTTCTCTTTCCAAACTCATTTCATGTGTAGCTATGTTTAAAGTATCTTCATAAGTGATATCTTATGATAAGTTTCTTTTTCTGTGTGACTTATTTCACTTAGAATCATCGTACCTGAATCCACTCATTTTGCTGCTACTGGTCTTATGACATTGATTTCATGGCTGCCGGATATTCCATCATACGTAAATACCAGAATTTTTTAACCATTTTTATATTTACTGGGATATTTAAGGTGTACCCAAGTTGCGGTTTTTGTAAGCAGTGCAGCCCTAAATTTTGGTGTGGCTCTGTCTTATTGATTTTCACTTTTCCCATGGTATATTCCCTAGTCTGGAATTGCCCTTGGCTTTGTAGCTCTGTTGTTTACTTGTTTTGGGAACACAATGCACTCATCCAGTGAGACAGTTGGCAATTTATATCCCGCCCATCAGCCTAACAAGGCTCCATGTTCTTCAGGACCGGTCTTGCCTTTCTGGTTTTTACACATTTTGTGTATGTCTCTTTTGATCGGTGGGAAGAGATACTTCTTTGTAGTGCAGATTTGCATTGCCCTCTTGCTTGCTTGGCCAAAAAGGGCGTATGCATTTTCTCCTGAATATATTCAGGAGAAAATGCATATGCCAATTTTGGCCAAGTGCATCATTGTTGATGTTGTTCCCCTCTTCCTGTGCTTTACTGGCGATTCCAACGTACCTCATGAAATCTGTTTCCTGCTATTCTGCCTCTCTTTCAAGTCTGCCTCGTTGCCTTCCCTCAACAGATTTTTGGACAGTAGTTGTCCTTTATTGCTTTGCCAGTTAGTGAATTGCTGTGCCCCTGAGTTCCATGTTTGAACTCGTTTTTTGTGAGCTGAAGGCAAGTCCAAAATTTTGGTTCAGTACCTATACTGGTTCCCAGTGGGTGGCTGAGACTTTGGTTAATTCTTCTCCCTGCCGGGAAATTATTGTGACATGTGCCCGTCCAAATGCCCAACAGCTACTCTCTCACTGGTTCTCCCTCTTCCCTTCCATCCTCTGCCAAATTGGCAACCTGTGCGAACCAGGAGGTTATAGGGGCTGTCTCTCCAAGTTGGGAGATTGATAGTATAGCAGTTGGAAAGTCAAACTTGAGCACAAGGAGAGGGATTATTCGATGAGGTTTAGAAACCTTTCATATTCACTGTGTGTCCATTCTCTAGGTTTCCCTTACGTGTTATAGCTGTAGTAATATTCCCTTCAATCTGGAGAGTTGGGACTCATGGAATGGGTGCCATGCATTATTGCTTTAAAGGGTCTGCATTTGCTCACCCAATCTCACCAATACTCTCAGTCCCAAGTGTCCAGCTTTATGCCACATCCAGCTGTCATTGTAGACAGCGTCATTCCAGGTTTCATCAGAGACACTGAAGGAATTGTAAAAAATTTCCGTTTTTATTGTTTTGTTTTTGAAATACCTTTTTATAGTGGATTTGAGCTGATTCTCGCTGCCATGTTTATGCCAGTCTAGACACACTTGATTCCCTTACACAGACATATCAATGCATAGGTTTTAAGATTATTACTAGTCAGATATATTCCCTTGCGGGAAATATGGGATTTTGAGTCCCTTTCACTGAGGAAGGTCTAGGTCTTGTCTAATCCAGAGTTGGTTTTTGGAATGGTACCTGTGCTTATATCAAACTCTGATTTCATGCATCACCCCAGTTCTCCTTCCCCCTTAAGCAGGCATAAGAGAGTTTTCTAAATGTGAGACTCTGTTCTCTTCCCTATCTCAGTTCAAGTGTAGCCATACTTACAAGATCTTCCTAAATGATATCTTATGATAAGTTTCTTTTTCTGTGTGACTTATTTCAGTTAGAATCGTCGTACCTAAATCCAATCATTTTCCTGCTACTGCTCTTATGACATTGATTTCATAGTTGAGGGATAATCCATTGGACATAAGTACTACAAATTTTTGAAAGATTTTTATCTTTCCTGGGAAATTTAAGGTGGACACAAATTGAGGTTCTTGTAAGCAGTGCAGCCGTAAATTTTGGGGTGCCTGTGTCTTATTGATTTTCAGTTTTCCCAAGGTATATTCCCTACACTGGAAGCTCTCTTGGCTCTGTAGCTCTGTTGTTTAATTGTTTTAGGGAACACAATGCACTCCTCCAGAGAGGCAGTTGGCAATTTACATCCCGCCCACCAGCATAAAAAGGCTCCCTGTTCTCCAGGGCCTGTCTTGCCTTTGTGGTTTTTACACATTTTGTGGATGTCCCTTTTGAATGATGGGAAGTGATATTTCTGTGTAGTGCAGATTTGCATTGCCCGCTTGCTTGCTTGGCCAAAAAGGGCATATGCATCTTCTCCTGAATATATTCTGGAGAAAACACATAGGCAGTTTTTGGCCAGGTGCATCATTGTCAATGATGAGACCCTCTTCTTGTGCTTTCAAGGTGATTCCAACGTACCTCTTGAAATCTGTTTCCTGCTATTCTGCCTCGCTTTCAAGTCCACCTCGTAACCTTCCCTCAACAGATTTTTGGACGACATATGTCTTTTACTACTCTGCCAGTTGGGGAATTGCTGTGCCCCTGAGCTCCATTTTTCAATATGTTATTTGTGACCTGAATATAAGTCCAAATTTTGGTTCAGGACCTATCCTGGTGTCCGGTGGGTGGCTGAGACTTTGGTTAATTCTTCTTCGACCCGGGAAATTAGAGTGACATGTGCCCGTCCAAATGCCTCATGGCTGCTCTCTCATTGGTTCTCCCTCTTCCCTTTCATCCTCTGCCAATTTGGCAACCTGTTAGAACCAGGCGGTTAAAAGGTCTGTCTCTCCAAGTTGGGAGATTTATAGTAAAGCAGTTGGAAAGTCAAACCAGAGCACCAGGATACGGACTATTTGTTGAGTTTTGGAAACCTTTCGTATTCACAGTGAGTCCATTCTCTAGGTTTCCCGTACATGTTATAGCTTTTGTAATATTCCCTTCAACCTGCAGAGTTGGGACCCATGGAATGGGTGCCATGCATTATTGCCTTAAAGGGTCTGCATTTTCCCACACAATCTCACCAATCCTCTCAGTCCCAATTGTCCAGCCTTATGCCATATCTAGCTGTCATTGTAGATAGGGTCATTCCAAGTTTCATCAGAGACCCTGAAGGATTTGTAAAGAATATCACTGTTTTTTTGTTTTGTTTTTGAAATTCATTTTTATATTGGGTTTGAGCTGATTCTCACTGCCATATTTATGGCTGTGTAGAAACACTTGATTCCCTTATGGAGACATATAAATACATAGGTTTTAAGATTCTTACTAGTAAGATATATTACTCTGCGCTGAATATGGGGTTTTGAGTCCCTTTCACTGAGGAAAGTTTAGGTCTTGTCTATTCCGTATTTGGTTTTTGGAACGGTACCTGTACTAATATCAAACTCTGGTTTTATGCATCATCCCACCTCTCCTTCCCCCTTAAGCAGGCATAAGTGTTTTTTATAAATATGAGACTCTCTTCTCTTTCCTAGCTCAGTTCATGTGTAGCCATGTTTACAGGATCTTCATAAGTGATACCTTATGATAAGTTTATTTTTCTGTGTGACTTATTTCATTTAGAATTATCGTACCTGAATCCACTCATTTTGCTGCCACTGGCCTTATGACATTGATTTCTTGGCTGAGGAATATTCCATCATACGTAAGTACCACAATTTCTTGAACCATTTTTTTTTTCCTGGGATATTTAAAGTGTACCCAAGTTGAGGTTCTTGTAAGCAGTGCAGCCCTGAATTTTGGTGTGGATCTGTCTTATTGATTTTCAGTTTTCCCAAGGTATATTCCCTAGACTCGAAGTGCCCTTGGCTCTGTAGCTCTGTTGTTTACTTGTTTTAGGGAACAGAATGCATTCCTTGAGAGACGCAGTTGGCAATTTACATCCCGCCCATCAGCATAACAGTGTTCCCTGTTCTCCAGGGCCTGTCTTGCCTTTCTGGTTTTTACACATTTTGCGGATGTCCCTTTTGACAGGTGGGAAGTGTTACTTCTTTGTAGTGCAGATTTGCATTGCCCGCTTTCTTGCTTGGCCGAAAAGGCTATATGTGTTTGCTCCTGAATATATTCACGTGAAAAGCCTTACACTCTTTATGGCTGTTTCCATAATTTCAAAGTTGTGATGCTTTTCCTGTGCTTAAAGGTGATTCCAATGTACCTCTTGAAATCTGTTTCATGCCATTCTGCCTCATTTTCACTTCCGCCTCGTGGCTTTCCCTCAACAGATTTTTGGAAGAGAGTAGTCCTCTGTAACTCTGAATATTAGTGAATTGCTGTGGCCCAGAGCTCCATTTTTCAACTCGCGTTTTTGTGAGCTGACCGCAAATCCACAATTTTGCTTCAGGACCTATACTTGTTCTGGCGGGGCAGGCTGAGACTTTGGTTAATTCCTCTTCGTGGCGCGAAATTAGAGTGACATGTTGCCGTCCAAATGCCTACAGCTACTCTCTCATTGGTTCTCCCTCTTCCCTTATATCCTCTGCACAATTTGTCCACTGTGTGAATTAGGAAGTTATAGGGGCTGACTCTCCAAGTTGGGAGATTGATAGTAAAGCATTTGGAATGTTAAACTGGTGCACAAGGAGAGAAAAAGTAGTTGAGTTTTAGAAACCTTTCACCATCAGAGTGTTTCCAGTCTCTACGTTCCCATACATGTTATAACTGTAGTGATATTTCTTTCTACCTGGAGAGTTGGGAACCATGGAATGGGTGGCAGGCATTATTGCTTTAAAGGGTCTGCATTTTTTCACCCAATCTCACCAATCCTCTCAGACTCAAGTGACCAGCCTTATGCCACATCCAGCTGTCATTGTAGATAGGGTCATTCCAGGTTTCATCAGAACCCCTGAAGGAATTGTGTAAGAATTTTACTGTTTTTATATTTTGTTTTGAAATTCATTTTTATAGTGGGTTTCAGCTGATTCTCACTGCCATGCTTATGTTGTTCTAGACACACTTGGTTCCCTTACAGAGACATATCAATACATAGGTTTTAAAATTCTTACTAGTCAGATATATTTCTCTGTGGGGAATAGGGATGTTGAGTTCCATTCACTGAGGAAGGTGTAGGGCTTGTCTCTTCTGTTTTTGGATTATGGAACGGTTCCTGTTCTAATATCAAACTTTTGTTTTCTGCATTTCCCCACCTCTCTTTCCCCTTAAGCAAGCATAAGAGTTTATTTATAAATCTGAGAATCTGTTATCTTCCCTAATTCAGTTCATATGTAGCCATGATTACATTCCCTTCATAAGTGAAACCTTTTGTCAGAATGCCCCATGGCCCTTGTCATAATAATGCTCTATGACCCCTGTCATCACAATGCTCCATGCCCTGGTTATCACAATGCTCCATGTCCCTTGTCATCACAATTCTCCAGGTCCTTGTCATCACAATGCTACATGACACTTCTCATCACAATGTTACATGCTCTTGTCATCACAATTATCCATGCACTTGTCATTGCAATGCTTCATGCACTTATCATCACAATGCTCCATGCACTTGTCATCACAATGCTTCATGCCCTTGTCATCAGAATGCTACATGAACCCTCTTATCACAATGCTCCCTGACACCTGTCATCACAATGCTTCATGTCCCTTGTGCTTACAGTGCTCCATGATCCTCGACATCACAATTACCCAAGGTCTTCTCATCACAATGCTCCACGGTTTTGCCATCACCATGCTCCATGCCTTGTCATCTCAAAGCTCAATGTCCCTTGTCCTCACAATTCTCCACGTCCATGTCATTACAATTCTCCATGGCACTTCACATCACAATGTTATATGCACTTGTCATCACAATACTCCATGCACTTGTCATCGCGATGCTCCATGACGCCTGTCATAGGAAGCTCCATGTGCTTGTCATCAGAATGTTTCACGACCTGGGCATTAAAATTATCAATGGCCCTTGATATCACAATGCTCCATGCCCTTGTCATCACAGTGCTCCTTTATTTTGTCACAACAATCCTCCATGACACTTGGCATCACAATGCTTCATGATATTGTCATCAAACTGGAACATGACATATTTCATCACAATGTTCCCTGACACCTTTCTTCACAATAATCCATGACCTTGTCATCACAGTGCTCCATGCCCTTGTTGTCACAATGTGCAATTCCCACTCTTATCACAATAATCCATGAAAATTTTCAGAGCAATGCTCCATGCCACTTTTCATCACAATGCTCCATGAACGCTGTCATCACAATGCACCATGCCCATCATCATAATGCTTCATGCTATTGTCATCACAATGAAATCAAAATGCTCCATGACCTCTGTCATCACAATGCTCCAAACCCTTGTGATCACAATGTTCCATAACTCTTGTCATCACAATGCCCGATGACGCTGGTCATCACAATAATCCATGGTCTTCTCATCACAATGCACCATGATTTTTGTCATCACAATGCTCAATACACTTGTCGTCACAATGCTCCCTGACTATTGCCATCACTATGCACCTTGAACACTTTCATGAAAAGGCTCCATGCCTTTTTCATCACAATGATCCATGCCCTTTTCAACGCAATGCTCCAAGACCCCTGTGTTCAAAATGGTCCTTGCACTTGTCATCACAAAGCTCCATGATGCATGTCATCGGAATGCTACATGGCCTTCTCATCATAATGTTCCATGCCCTTGTCATCACAATGCTCCAAGACTACTGTGATCACAATGATCCCTGCTCCTTTTCATCAGAATGCTCCATGAGACTAGTCATCACAAGGTTCCATGGTCTTCACATCACTGTGCTCCAGGACGTTGTCATCACAGTGCTCCATTCCCTTTTCATCACAATACTCCATGACCCCTGTCATCACAATACTCCATGAACGTTTTCAGCCCAATGTTCCATGAAACTTCTCATCACAATGATGCATGCCCTTGTCATCCCAATGCTCCATGACCCATGTATTCAAAATGCTCCGTGACGCTTGTCATCACAGTGCTCCATGACACCTGTCATCACAATGCTCCATGCCTTTGTCAGCAAAACGCTACATGACCTTATCATTACAATGCTCTATGCACTTGTCATCACAATACTCCATTACCATTGCCATCACAATCCTCCATGAACCTTGGCATCACATTGCTTCATGCATTTGTCATCACAATGTTCCATGCTCCTTGAAATCGAAATGAGCTAAGACCTCTCTCATCACAATGCTCCAAACCCTTGTGATCACAATATACGATAACTCTTGTCATCAGAACGCTCCATGATGCGTGTCATCACAATACTCCATGCCCTTTTCATCATAGTTCTCAATATACTTGTCATCACAGTGCTCCCTGAAACTAATCGTCAGAATTCTCATTGAACCCTGTCACGAAAAGGCTCCATGCCTTTTTCATCAGAATGCTCCATGCCGTTTTCATCACAATGCTACATGCCATTGTCATCAAAATACTCCAGAAGCTTGTCATCAGAATGCTCCATGACCTTTGTCATCACAATTCTCCATGAACTTGTCATCGCAATGCTCCATGACCCCTGGCATAGCAAGATCAATGTGCTTGTCATTAATATGCTTCATGAACTTGTCATCAAAATTCTCAATGGCCCTTGTCATCACAATGCTCCATGACCCTTGTCATCACAATGCTTCTTGACACTTGGCATCACAATGCTCCATTCCATTGTCACCCAATGGACCATGACATATGTCATCACAATGCTTCCTGACACCTGTCTTCACAATACTCCATGACCTTCTCCGCACAATGCTCCATGCCCTTTCATCACAATGCTCTATGACCCCTGTCATCACAATGCTCCGTGACTCCAGTCATCACAATGTTTCATGACCATTGTCATCCCAATGGTCCATGCCCTCATCATGACAAGGCTCTGTGACCATTGTCACCACAATGCTCCATGAATATTTCATCACAATGCTCGGTGACACTTGTCATCACAATACTCCATGCCTTTGTCGGCACAATACTCCATGACCCATGGCATCACAATGCGCCATGTGCTTGTCATCACGATGCTCCACATCGTTGTCATCACAATGCTCCATAAACCTTGTCATCAGAATGCTCCATGCACTTCTCATCAAAATGCTCTCTCACCACTGATATAACAATGTTTCATCAATAATCATCACAATACTCCCTCACACCTGTCATCACAATGATCCATGACCCTATTCACAACAATTCTACATGCCCTTATCATCACAATGCTCCATACCCATGACATCACAATGTTCCATAACCCCTGTCATCACAATGACCCATGACCTTTTTTCCACAATGCTCCATGACCCCTGATATCACAAAGTTCCATAAACACTGTCATCAAAATGTTCCATGACTCTTTTCATCAAATTGCTCCATGACCCTGTCATCACAATGCTCCCTGCCCTTCTCATCACAATGCACCACGCCCTTGTCATTAAAATGCTCCATGGCCTATGTCATCACAAAGCTCCATGACCCTTGGAATCACATTGCTCCATGCCATTGTCATCACAGAGCTCCATGACGCTTATCATCACGATGCTCGATGCCCTTCTAATCACAGTGCTCCATGCCCTTGTCATTGCAGTCCTCCATGACACATGTATCACTGTGTTCCGTGCCCTAGTCATCACAATGTTCCATGCCCACTCTCGTCACAATAATCCATGAAACTTTTCAGACCAATGCTCCATGACCGTGTCATTTCATTCCTCCTTGACACATGTATCACTGTGTTCCGTGACCTTGTCATCACAATGCTCCATTACCCCTCTCATAACATTGCTCCATGATCCCTGCCATCACAATGTTCCACGGCCTTGTCATCACAAGGCTCCACGACCCCGGTAATCAAATGCTCCATGCCCCTTTTCTTCTCAATGCTCCATGAACCCTGTCATCACAATGCACCATGCCCATCATCATAATGCTTCATGCTATTGTCATCACAATGAAATCAAAATATTCCATGACCTCTATCATAACAATGCTCCAAACCCTTGTGATCACAATGTTCCATAACACTTGTCAACACAACGCCCCATGACGCTGGTCATCACAATTATCCATGGACTTCTCATCACAATGCTCCATGACCATTGTCATCACAATGCTCAATACCCTTGTCATCACAATGCTCCCTGACACTTGTCATCAGTATGCTCCTTGAACCCTGTCATGACAAGGCTCCATGCCTTTTTCATCACAATGATCCATGCCCTGTTCATCACAGTGTTCCAAGACTCCTGTAATCACAATGCTCCATGAACTTGTCATCACAATGCTCCAAGACCCCTGTAATCACAATGTTCCAAGCCACTTTTCATAAGAATGCTCCATGAGACTTGTCATCAAAAGGCTCCATCGTCTTCACATCACAATGCTCCAGTACCTTGTCATCACAATGCTCCATGACCCCTGACATCACAATACTTCATGAACGTTTTCAGCCCAATGCTCCATGACCTTCTCATCACAATGATCCATGACCCCTGTCATCACTATGCTCCATGACCACTGTCATCACAACGCTCCATGAACCCTGACAACAAAATGATCCGGGACTCTTGTCATCAAAATGCTCCCTGACAACTGTCTTCACAATATTCCATTACTTTCTCGTCACAATGCTCCATGCCCTTGTCATCACAATGCTACTTGTCCTTGTTATCACAATGCTCCATGAACCCAGTCATCACAGTGCTCCTTGACTCCAGTCATCACAATGCTTCTTGACCTTTGTCATCACAATGGTCCATGCCCTCCTCATTAACAGTCTCTGTGACATTTTTAACCACAATGCTCCATGAACGATTCATCACAACGCTCCTTGACCCTTGTCATCACAATGCTCTATGCATTTCTCAGCAAAATGCTCCATGCCTTTGTCAGAAAAATGCTCCATGGCCCTTGTCATCACAATGTGCCACACGCTTTTCATTACAATGGTCCACAAATTTGTAATCACATTGCTCCATAAACCTTGTAATCACAATGATCCATGCCCTTTTCATCACAATTTTCCATTACACCTGTAATAACAATGCTCCATGACCCCTGCCATCAAAATGCTCCATGGCCTTGTCATCACAAGGCTCGATGACACTTCTCATCACAATGCTCCAAGACCCTTGTAATCACAATGCTCCATGACCTTGTCATCGCATATCTCCATGACACATGTCATCAGAATGTTCCATGGCCTTCTCATCAAAATGCACGATGTCCTTGTCATCACAATGCTCCAAGACCCCTGTAATCACAATTATCCATGCCCCTTTTCATCTCAATGTTCCATGAACCCTGTCATCACAATGCACCATGCCCGTCATCATAATGCTTCATGCTATTGTCATCACAATGAAATCAAAATGCTCCATGACTTCTGTCATAACAGTGCTCCAAACCCTTGTGACCACAATATTCCATAACACTTGTCATCACAATGCCCCTTGATGCTCGTCATTACACTTATCCATGGTCTTCTCATCACAATGCTCCATGAACTTTGTCATCATAATGCTCAATACACTTGTCACCAAAATGTTCCCTCACACTTGTTGTCTGTATGCTCCTTGAACATTGTCATGACAAGGCTCCATGCCTTTTTCATCACAATGATCCGTGTCTTTTTCATCACAATGTTCTAAGACCCCTGTAATCATAATTCTCCATGCCCTTGTCATCACAAAGCTCAATGACACATATCATTAGAATGCTGCTTGGCCTTCTCCTCACAATGCTCCATGCCCTGGTCATCACAATGTTCCAAGACCCCTATAATCACAATGCTCCATTCCCCTTTTCATCAGTATGCTCCATGAGATTTGTCATCACAAGGCTCCAGGGTTTTCTCCTCACAATGCTCCAGGACCTTGTCATCACAATGCTTCACGAACTTGTCATGAACATTCTCAATGGCCTTTGTCATCATAATGCTTCAAGCGCTAGTCATCACAATGCTCCATTATATTTGTCATGACAATCCTCCATTACATTTGGCTTCACAATGCTCCCTGCCATTGTCATCACAATGGACCATGACATATGTCATCACAATGCTCCCTTACACCTGTCTTCACAATACTCCATGACTTTCTCATCACAATACTCCATGCCCTTGTCATCACAATGCTCCATGACCTTGTCATCAGAATGCTCCATGCCCTTGTTATCACAATGCTCCTTGACCCCTTTCACCACAATGCTCCGTGACTCCAGTCATCACAATGCTTCATGACCTTTGTCATCACAGTGGTCCATGCCCTCGTCATCAACAGTCTCTGTGACGTTTTTAACCACAATGCTCCATGAAATTTTCATCACAATGCTCTTTGACCCTTGTCATCACAATGCTCTATGCCTTTCTCAGCACAATGCTCCATGACCCTTGTCATCACAATGCTCCATGCGCTTGTCAGCACAATGCTCCATGACACATGTCATCACAATGCGCCATGTGCTTGTCATCACAGTGCTCCACAATCTTGTCATCACAATGCTCCATAAACATTGTCATCACAATTCTCAACGCACTTCTCATCAAAATGCTCTCTCACCATTGATATCACAATGTTACATCACTATTCATCACAATACTCCCTCACCACTGTCGTCACAATGTTCCGTGACTCCTGTCATCATAATGGTACATGCACTTATAATCACAATGTTCGATGACCCCTGACATCACAGTGTTCCATAACCACTGTCATCAAAATGCTCCAAAACCCTTTTCATCAAAATGCTCCATGTTTCCTGACATCACAATGTTCCATAACCACTGTCATCAAAATGTTCCATGACACTTTTCAACAAATTGCTCCATGACCTTGTCATCACAATGCTCCCTGCCCTTCTCATCACAATGCACAACGCCTTTGTCATCAAAATGTTCCGTGACATTTGTCATCACAAAGAACCATGACCCTTTGCATCACAAGGCTCCATGTCATTGTCATCACAGTGCTCCATGAATGCTCTCATCACATTACTCCAAGCCCTTCTCATCACCAAGCTCCATGACACATGTCATCAGAATGCTCCATGGCCTTCTCAACACAGTGCTCCATTACACCTGTCATAAGAATGCTCCTTGACCCATGTCATTACGATGTTCCATGGCCTTGTCATCACAAGGCCCCATGTCCCTTCTCCTCACAATACTCCAAAACCCATGTTATCACAATGCTCCATGCCCCTTTTTATCTAAATGATCCATGAACCCTGTCATCACAATGTTCCAAGCCCTTGTGATCACAATATTCCATAACTCTTGTCATCACAATTCCCCATGACGCTCGTCATCACAATTATCCATGGTCTTCTCATCACAATGCCCCATGACCTTTGCCATCACAATGCTCAATTCACTTGTCATCAAAATGCTCCCTGACACTTGTTGTCTGTATGCTTCTTGAACCCTGTCATGACAAGGTTCCATGTCTTTTTAATTACAATGATCCATGCCTTTTTCATCACAATGGTCGAAGACCCCTGTAATCATAATTCTCCATGCCATTGTCATCACAAAGCTCAATGACGCATATCATTAGAATGCTCCTTGGTCTTCTCCTCACAATGCTCCATGCCCTTGTCATCCCAATGCTCCATGACCCCTGTATTCACAATGCTCCGTGACGCTTGTCATCACAGTGCTCCATGACACCTGTCATCACAATGCTCCATGCCTTTGTCAGCAAAATGCTACATGACCTTGTCAATACAAAGCTCTATGCGCTTGTCATCAAAATACTCCAATACTATTTTCATCACAATCCTCCATCAACCTTGGGATCACATTGCTTCATGCCCTTGTCATCACAATGTTCCATGCTCCTTGAAATCAAAATGATCCATGACCTCTCTCATCACAATTCTCCAAACTCTTGTAATCACAGTGTTCCATAACTCTTGTCATCACAACGCTCCATGATGCCTGTCATCACAATATTCCATGCCCTTGTCATCACAATGCTCCATGACCTTTGTCATCACAATTCTCAATACACTTGTCATCAAAATGCTAACTGACACTTGTGGTCAAAATGCTCCTTGAACCCTGTCCCGAAAAGGCTCCATGCATTTTTCAACACAATGCCCCATGCCTTTTTCATCACAATGCTCCATGCCGTTTTTATCACAATCCTCCATGCCATTGTCATCAAAATACTTCACAAGCTTTTCATCAGAATGTTCCATGACCCTTGTCATCACAAATCTCCGTGACCCTTGTCATCACAATTCTCCATGCACTTGTCAGCACAATGCTCCCTGACACTTGTCATCACAATGCTCAAATCCATTGTCATCACAATGCTCCATTACCTTTGTCATCAGAATCCTCCATGACACTTGGCATCACAATGCTCCATGCCCTTGTGATCACAATGCGCCTTTCCAAATGTCATCGCTATTATCCATGAAACGTATTAGACCAATGCTCCATGCCCTTGTCATCACAATGCTACATGCCCTTGTTATCACAATGCTCCATGACCCCAGTCATCACAATGCTCCATGGCTTTGTCAGAAAAATGCTCCATGACCCTTGACATCACAATGTGCCACATGCTTATCATTACAACGGTCCACAAATTTGTCATCACAGTGCTCCATAAACCTTGTAATCACAATGATCCATGCCCTTTCACCACAATTTTCCATTACACCTGTTATAACAATGCTCCATGACCCCTGCCATCAAAATGCTCCATGGCCTTGTCATCACAAGGCTCGATGACACTTCTCATCACAAAGCTCCAAGACCCTTGTAATCACAATGCTCCATGAGCTTGTCATCACATATCTACATGACACAAGTCATCAGAATGTTCCATGGCCTTCTCATCAGAATGGCGATGCCCTTGTCATCACAATGCTCCAAGACCCCTGTAATCACAATGCTTCATGCCCCTTTTCAAATCATTGTTCCATGATCCCTGTCATCACAATGCATCATGCCCATCATCATAATGCTTCAGGATATTGTCAGCACAATGAAATCAAAATTCTCCATGACCTCTGTCATCACAATGCTCCATGACCCCTGTCATAACAATACTCCATGAACATTTTCAGTCCAGAGCTCCATTACCCTTGTGAATACAATGATCCATGCCCTTGTCATCCCTATGCTCCATGACCACTGTATTCACAAAGCTCCATGACACTTGTCATCACTGTGCTCCATGACAACTGTCATCACAATGCTCCTGGGCTTTGTCAGCAAAATTCTATATGACATTGTCATAACAATGCTCTATGAGCTTGTCATCACAATACTGCATTACCATTGTCATCACGATCCTCCATGAAACTTGGGATCACATTGCTTCATGCCCTTGTCATCACAATGCTCCATGCTCCTTGAAATCAAAATGATTCATGACCTCTCTCATCACAATTCTCCAAACCCTTGTGATTACAATGTTTCATCACACTTGTCATCACAACGCTCCATGCTGCCTGTCATCACAATATTCCATGCCCTTGTCATCACAATGCTCCATGAAATTTGTCATCACAATTCTCAATACACTTGTCATCTTAATGCTCCCTGACACTTGTCGTCAGAATGCTCCTTGAACCCTGTCACGAAAAGGTTCCATGCATTTTTCATCACAATGCCCCATGTCTTATCCATCACAATGTGCCATGTCATTTTCATCACAATGCTCCATGCTATTGTCATCAAAACACACCACAATCTTGTCATCAGAATGCTCCATTACCCTTGTCATCACAATTCTCCATGCACTTGTAAGCACAATGCTCCCTTACCCTTGTCATCACAATGCTCAAATCCATTGTCATCACAAAGCTCCATTACCTTTGTCATCAGTATCCTCCATGACACTTGGCATCACAATGCTCCATGCCGTTGTCATCACAATGGGCCATTACATATGTCATCACAATGCTCCCTGAGAACTGCCTTCACAATAATGCATGACCTGGTCTTCACAATGCTCCATGTCCTTGTGATCACAATGCGCCTTTTCAAATGTCATCACTATAATCCATGAAACTTAGTAGACCAATGTTCCATGCCCTTGCCATCTCAATGCTCCATGCCCTTGGTATCACAATGCTCCATGACCCCTGTCATCACAATGCTCCGTGACTCCACTCATCACAATGCTTCATGACCTTTGTCATCACAGTGGTCCATGCCCTTGTCATCAACAGTCTCTGTGACCATTTTAACCACAATGCTCCATGAACTTTTCATCACAATGCTTTTTGACCCTTGTCGTCACAATGCTCTATGCATTTCTAAGCACAATGCTCCATGTCCTTGTCACCACAATGCACCATGACCCCTGTCATCACAATGCTCCATGACTCCAGTCATCACAGTGCTTCATAACATTTGTTACCACAATGGTCCATGCCCGCGTCATCACACGGCTCTGTTACCTTTGTAACCACAATGCTCCATGAACTTTTCATCACAATGCTCCGTGACCCTTGTCATCACAATTCTCCATGCCTTTGTCAGAAAACTTCTCCAAAACCTTTTTCATCACACTGTGCCACACGCTTTTCATTAAAACGGTCCACAAATTTGTCATCACAGTGCTCCATAAACTTTGAAATCACAATGATCCATGCCCTTCTCATCACAATGCTCCATTACATCTGTCATAAGAATGCTCCATGACCCCTGCTATCAAAATGTTCCATGGCCTTGTCATCACAAGGCTCGATGACACCTCTCATCACAATGCTCCAAAACCCATGTAATCACAATGCTCCATGCCCTTGTCATCACAAATCTCCATGACACATGTCATCAGAAGTTTCCATGTCCTTCTCATCAAAATGCTCGATGCCGTTGTCATCACAGTGCTCCAAGACCACTGTAATCACAATGCTCCATTCCCCTTTTCAT
Source organism: Mesoplodon bidens (assembly GCF_964165515.1). Taxonomy (NCBI): domain Eukaryota; kingdom Metazoa; phylum Chordata; class Mammalia; order Artiodactyla; family Ziphiidae; genus Mesoplodon; species Mesoplodon bidens. The sequence goes on from NW_027671898.1 coordinate 41,335, forward strand.
CTCAATGCTCCATGAACCCTGTCATCACAATGCATCATACCCCTCATCATAATGCTTCAGGCTATTGTCAGCACAATGAAATCAAAATTCTCCATGACCTCTGCCATCACAATGCTCCATGACCCCTGTCATCATAATACTCCATGAACATTTTTGGCCCAGTGCTCCATGACCCTTGTCATCACAATGATCCATGCCCTTGTCATCCCAATGCTCCATGACCACTGTATTCACAATGCTCCGTGACACATGTCATCACAGTGCTCCATGACAACTGTCATCACAATGCTCCTGGCCTTTGTCAGCAAAATTCTATATGACCTTTTCATAACAATGCTCTATGTGTTTGTCATCACAATACTCCATTACCATTGTCATCACAATCCTCCATGAAGCTTGGGATCACATTGCTTCATGCCCTTGTCATCACAATGCTCCATGCTCCTTGAAATCAAAATGAACCATGACCTCTGTCATCATAATGCTCCAAACCCTTTTGATCACAATGTTCCATAACACGTGTCATCACAACACTCCATCCCCTTTTCATCACAATGATCCATGACATTTGTCATCACAATTCTCAATACACTTGTCATCAAAATGCTTCCTGACACTTGTCGTCAGAATGCTGCTTTATCCCTGTCACAAAATGGCTCCATGCATTTTTCATCAAATGCTCCATGCCATTGTCATCAAAATACTCCACAAGCTTGTCATCAGAATGCTCCTTGACCCTTGTCATCACAATTCTCCATGCACTTGTCAGCACAATGCTCCCTGACCCTTGTCATCACAATGCTCCAAGCCATTGTCATCACAATGCTCCATTACCTTTGTCATCAGAATCCTCCATGACACGTGGCATCACAATGCTCCATGCCATTGTCATCACAATGGGCCATTACATATGTCATCACAATGCTCCTTGACACCTCGGTTCAAAATAATGTATGACCTGGTCATCACAATGCTCCATTCCCTTGTCATCACAATGCACCATTCCAACTGTCATCACATTAATCTATGAAACTTATTAGAACAATGTTCCATGCCCTTGTCATCACAATGCTCCATGCCCTTGTTATCACAATGCTCCATGACCCATGTCATCACAATGCTCCTTGATTCCAGTCATCACAATGCTTCATGACCTTTGTCATCACAATTGTACATGCCCTCGTTATGAACAGTCTCTGTGACATTTGTAACCACAATGCTCCATGAACTTTTCATCACAATGCACTTTGACCCTTGATATCACAATGCTCTATGCCTTTCTCAGCACAATGCTCCATGACCCTTGTCATCTCAATGCTCCATGACCTTTGTCATCACAATGCTCCATGCCCTTGTTATCACAATGCTCCATGCCCTTTTCTTCACAATGTTCCATGCCGTTGTCATCACAATACTCCACAAGCTTGTCATCAAATAGCTCCATGACACTTGTCATCACAATGCTCCATAACCCCTCTCATCACAATGCTCCATACACCTTGTCATTACACTGCTGCATGACGCTTGTCATGACAATTATCTATGGTCTTCTCATCACAATGCTCCTCGCCCTTGTCATCAAAATGCTGCATGACCATTGTCATCACAATAATCCATGACCCCTTTCATCACAGTGCTCGATGACACCTGTCATCACATTGCTCATTGTCCCTTGTCATTACAGTGCTCCATGATGCTCGTCACCACAAGTATCCATGGTCTTCTCATCACAGTGCTCCACGGTCTTGCCATCACAATGCTCCATGTCCTGGTAATGACAATGCTCATGTCCCTTGTCATCACAATTCTCCACGTCCTTGTCATCACAATGCTCCATGACAATTCTCATCAGAATGTTACATGCTCTTGTCATCACAGTTCTCCACGCACTTGTCATTGCAATGCCCCCTTTACCCTGTCATAGCAAGCTCCATGCGTTTGTCATCACAATGCTTCACGAACTTTTCATCAAAATTCTCAATGGCCATTGTCATCAAAATGATCCATGCCCTTGTCATCACGATGCTCCAAGCCCTTGTCATTACAAGGCTCCATTACCTTTGTCATCACAATCCTCCATAACACTTGGCATCACAATGCTCCATGCCATTGTCATCAGAATGGACAATGAAATATGTCATCACTATGCTCCCTGACACATGTCTTCACAATAATCCATGACCTTGTAATCACAATGTTCCATGCCCTTGTTATCACAATATGCCATGCCCACTTTCAACACAATTATCCATGAAACTTGTCAGAGTAATGCTACATGCCACTGTCATCACAAAGCTCCCTGCCCTTGTCATGACAATGCTCCATGACACCAGTCATCACAATGCTCCGTGAATCCACTCATCACAAGGATTCATAACTTGTGTCATCACAGTGGTCCATGCCCTCATCATCACAAGGCTCTGTGAACTTTGTCACCACAATGCTCCATGAACTTTTCATCACAATGTTCCGTGACACTTCTCATCACAATCCTCCGTCCCTTTGTCAACTCAATGCTCCATGACCCATGTCACCACAATGTGACATGCGTCTGTCATCACAATGTTCCACAATCTTGTCATCACAATGCTCCATAAACCTTGTCATCACAATGCCCCATGCACTTCTTATCAAAATGCTCTCTCACAACTGATATCAAAATGTTCCCTCACTAGTCAGTACAATACACCCACTACCCTGTCATCACAATGGTCCATAACCCATGTCATGAAAATGTTCCATGACCCCTGACATCACAATGTTCCATAACCCCTGTCATCAAAATGTTACATGACATTTTTCATCAAATTGCTCCATGAACCTGTCATCACAATGCTCCCTCTCCTTCAGAACAGAATGCACCACAGCCTTGTCAACAAAATTCTACCTGACCTTTGTCATCACAAACATCTATGACCATAGGCATCACAATGCTGCATGACATTGTCATCACAATGCTCCATGAACCATCTCATCACATTGTTCCATGCCCTTTTCATCACCGGCTCCATGATAATTTTCATCACAATGCTCAATGCCATTCTTCTCACAATGCTCCATGCACTTGTCATTACAATCCTCCATGACCCATGTATCACAGTGTTCCGTGCCCTTGTCATATCAATGCACGTTCCCCCCTCTCATCACAACAATCCATGAAACATTTCAGACCAATGCTCCATGCTCTTGTCATCACAATGCTCCATTACCCCTGTCATAACAATGCTCCATGACCCAAGCCATCACAATGATCCACAGCCTTGTCATCACAAGGCTCCATGACCCTTGTCATCACAATGCACCAAGACCCCTGTAATCACAATGCTCCATGCCCTTGTCATGACAAAGCATCATGACGCATGTCATCAGAATGCTCCATGGCCTTCTCATTCACGATGCTCCATGCCCTTGGCATCACAATGCTCCATGCCCCTTTTCATCTCAATGTTCCATGAACCTTGTCATCAAAATGCACCATGCCCATCATCAGAATGCTTCATTCTACTACCATCACAATGTAATCAAAATGCTCCATGACCTCTGTCATCACAATGCTCCAAATCCTTGTGATCAAAATGTTCCATAACACTTTACATCACAACGCCCCATAAAGCTTGTCATCACAATTATCCATGGCCTTCTCATCACAATGCTCCATGCCCTTGCCATCACAATGCTCCATTACCACTGTCATAAAAATGCTCCATGACCCCGGCCATCACGATATTCCATGGCCTTTTCATCACAAGGCTCCAAGATCCCTGTAATCACAATGCTCCATGCCCCTTTTCATCTCAATGATCCATGAACCTCTCATCACAATTCACCATGCCCATCATCATAATGCTTCATGCTATTGTCATCACAATGAAATCAAATTTCTCCATGACCTCTGTCATAACAATGCTCCAAACCCTTGTGATCACAATATTCCATAACACTTGTCCTCACAAAGCCCCATGAGGCCGTCATCACAATTATCCATGGTCTTCTCATCACAATGCTCCATGACCTTTTTCATCACAATGCTCAATACACTTGCCATCAAAATGCTCCCTGACACTTGTTGTCTGTATGCTCCTTGAACCCTGACATGACAAGGCTCCTTGCCATTTTCATCACAATGATCCATGCCCCTTTCATCACAATGCTCCAAGACCCCTGTAATCACAATGCTCCATGCCTTTCTCATCACTAAGCTCAATGACACATGTCATCAGTATGCTCCTGGGGCTTCTCCTCACAATGCTCCATGCCTTTGTCAATAGAATGTTCCAAGACCCCTGTAATCACAATGCACCATGCCCCTTTTCATCAGAATTCTCCATGAGACTTGTCATCACAAGGCTCCATGGACTTCTCATCACAATGCTCCAGGATCTTGTCATCACAATTCTCCATTCCCTTGTCATCACAATGCTCCATGAACTCTGTCATCACAATATTCCATTAACATTTTCAGCCCAATGCTTCATACCCTTGTCATCACAATGCTCCATGCCCTTGTTATCACAGTGCTCCATGACCCCTGTCATCACAATGCACCGTGACTCCAATCACCACAATGTTTCATGACCTTTGTCATCACCATGGTCCATGCCGTCATCATCAACAGTCTCTGTTACGTTTTTAACCACAATGCTCCATGAACTTTTCATCACAATGCTCTTTGACCCTTGTCATCACAATGCTCTATGCCTTTCTCAGCACAATGCTCCATGACCCTTGTCATCACAATGCTCCATGCGCTTGTCAGCACAATGCTCCATGACCTTGTCATCACAATGCTCCATGACCCTTGTCATCACAATGCTCCGTGATTCCAGTCATCAGAATGCTTCATAACATTTGTCATCACAATGGTCCATGCCAGTGTCATCACAAGGCTCTGTGACTTTGTAACGACAATGCTCCATGAACTTTTCATCACAATGCTCCATGACCCTTGTCAGCACAATGATCCATGCCTTTGTCAAAACAATGCTACATGACCCTTGTCATCACAATGTGCCACACGGTTTTCATCACAAAGGTCAACAACCTTGTCATCGCAATGCTCCATAAACCTTGTAATCACAATGCTCCATGCACTTCTCATCAAAATGCTCTCTCACCACTGATATCACAATGTTCCATCACTAGTCATCACAATACTCCCACACCGCTGTAATCACAATGTTCCATGACCCCTGTCTTCACTATGCTACATACCCTTATCATCACAAAGTTCCTTGACACCTGTCATCAAAATGCTCCATGACACTTTTCTCCCAAAGCTCCAGGACCCCTGACATCTCAGTGATCTATAACACATGTCAGCAAAATATTCCATTACACATTTCATCATATTGCTCCGTGACCCTGGCATCAAAATTCTCCCTGCCCTTATCATCACAAAGCACCACACACTTGTCTTCAAAATGCTCCTTGACCCTTGTCATTACATATCTCCATGACCCTTGGCATCACAGGGCTCCATGCCAGCACTCATCATAATAATCCATGAAATATTTCAGACCAATGCTACATGCCCTTCTCATCACAATACTCCATTACCCCTGTCTTAACAATGCTCCATTACCCCTGCCATCACAATGATCCACGGCCTTGTCTTCACAAGGCTCCATGACACTTGTCATCACAATGCTCAAGACCCCTGTAATCACAATGCTCCATGCCCGTTTTCCCCTAAATGTTCCGTGAACCCTGCCATCACAATGCACCCTGCCCATCATCATAATATTTCAGGCTATTGTCATCACAATGAAATCAAAATGCTCCATGAAACTCTGTCATTACAATGCTCCATGATCCCTGTCATCACAATACTCCATGAACATTTTCAGCCCAATGCTCCATGACACTTGTCATCACAATGAACCATGCCCTTGTCATCCCAGTGCTCCATGACCCCTGTATTCACAATGCTCCGTGACGCTTGTCATCACAGTGCTCCATGACAACTGTCATCACAATGCTCCAAGCCATTGTCATCACAATGCTCCATGACGTTTGTCATCAGAATCCTCCATGACAATTGGCATCACAATGCTCCATGCCATTCTCATCAAAATGGGCCATTACATATGTCATCACAATGCTCCCTGACACCTCTCTTCACAATACTGCAAGACCTGGCCATCACAATGTTCCATGCCCTTGTCATCACAATGCGCCATTCCAACTGTCATCGCAATAATCCATGAAACTTATTAAACCAATGCTCCATTCCCTTGTCATCACAATGCTCCATGCCCTTGTTATCACAATGCTCCATGACCCCTGTCACCACAATGCTCCGTGACAACAGTTATCAAAATGCTTCATGACCTTTGTCATCACAATGGTCCATGCCCATGTCATCAACAGTCTCTGTGACCTTTTTAACCACAATACTCAATGAAATTTTCATCAAAATGCTCTTTGAACCTTTTCATCACAATATTCTATGCCTTTCTCTGCACAATGATCCATGACATTTGTCATCACAATGTTCCATGCGCTTGTCAGCACAATGTTCCATGACACATGTCATCAGAATATTCCATGGCCTTCCCTTCACAGTGCTCCATTACACCTGTCATAAGAATGCTCCATGACCCCTGCCATCACGAAGTTCCATGGCCTTGTCATCACAAGGCTCCATGACCCTTCTCATCACAATGCTCCAAGACCCATGTTATCACAATGCTCCATGCCCCTTTTCATCTAAATGATCCATGAACCCTGTCCTCACAATGTTCCAAACCCTTGTGATCAAAATATACCGTAGCTCTTGTCATCACAATGCCCCATGACGATCGTCATCACAGTTATCCATAGTCTTCTCATCACAATGTTCCATGACCTTTGTCATCACAATGCTCAATACACTTGTCATCAAAATGTTCCCTGACACTTGTTGTCTGTATGTTCCTTGAACCCTGTCATGACAAGGCTCCATGCCTTTTTCATCACAATGATCCATGCCTTTTTCATCACAATGCTCTAAGACCCCTGTAATCATAATTCTCCATGCCCTTGTCATCACAAAGCTCATGACACATATCATGAGAATGCTCCTTGTCCTTCTCCTCACAATGCTCCGTGCCCTTGTCATCACAATGTTCCAAGACCCCTGTAATCACAGTGCTCCATGCCCCTTTTCATCAGTATGCTCCATGAGATTTGTCATCACAAGGCTCCATGGTTTTCTCATCACAGTGCTCCAGGACATTGTCATCACAATGCTTCACGACCTTGTCATGAAAATTCTCAATGGCCATTGTCATCATAATGCTTCAAGCCCTAGTCATCACAATGCTATATTATATTTGACATGACAGTCCTCCATTTTATATGGCATCACAATGCTCCATGCTATGGTCATCGGAATGAACCATGACATATGTCATCACAATGCTCCCTGACACCTGTCTTCACAATACTCCATGCCCTTGTCATCACAATGCTCCATGCCCTTGTCATCACAATGCTCCATGCCCTTGTCATCACAAAGCACCATGCCAACTGTCATCACAATAATCTATGAAACTTTTCAGACCAATGCTCCATGCCCGTCATCACAATGCTCCATGCCCTTCTCATCACAATGCTCCATGTCCCCTGTCATCACAATGCACCGTGACTGCAGTCATCACAATGCTTCATAACGTTTTTCATCACAATGGTCCATGCCCGCATCATCACAAATCTCTGAGACTTTTGTAACCACAATGCTCCATGAACTTTTCATCACAATGCTCCGTGATACATTTCATCACAATGCTCCATGCCTTTGTCAGAACAATGCTCCATGTCCCTTGTCATCACAATGTGCCACGCGCTTTTCATCACAACGGTCCACAAATTTTTCATCGTTATGCTCCATAAAACTTGTAATCAAAATGCTCCATGCACATCTCAAAAAATACTCTCTCACTAGAGATATCACAATGTTCCATCACTAGTCATCATAATACTCGCTGACCCCTGTAATCACAATGTTCCATGACCCCTGTCATCACAATGCTACGTCCCCTTGTAATCACAATGTTCCAAAAACTCTGTAATCACAATGCTCCATGGCCCTTTTCATCAGAATGCTCCATGAGACGTGTCATCACAAGTGTTCAAGGTCATCAATCACAATGGTCCAGGACCTTGTCATCAACATGCTCCATTCCCTTGACATCACAATGCTCCATGACCCCTGTCATCACAATACTCCATGAAAATTTTCAGGCCAATGCTCCATGACCTTCTCATGACAATGCTCCATGACCAATATCATCACAATGCTCCATGACCACTGTCATCACAACACTGCATGACACCTGACAACACAATGATCCGGAACTCTTGTCATCACAGTGCTCCATTTCCTAGTCATCACAATGCTCCATGACCCCTGTCATCACAATACTCCATGAACATTTTCAGCCCAATGATCCTTGACACTAGTCATCACAATGATCCATGTCCTTGTCATCCCAATGCTCCATGACACCTGTATTCACAATGCTCCATGCCTTTGTCAGCAAAATGCTACATGACCTTGTCATTACAATGCTCTATGCGCTTGTCATCACAATACTCCATTACCATTGTTATCACAATCCTCCATGAACCTTGGGATCACATTGCTTCATGCCCTTGTCATCACAATGCTCTATGCACCTTGAAATCAAAATGATCAATGACCTCTGTCTTCACAATGCTCCAAACCCTTGTGATCACAATGTTCCAGAACACTTGTCATCACTACGCTCCATGATGCCTGTCATCACAATACTCCATGCCCTTTTCATCACAATGTTCCAAGACATTTGTCATCACAATTCTCAATACACTTGTCATCACAATGCTCCCTGACACTTTTCGTCAGAATGCTCCTTGAACCCTGTCACGAAAAGGCTCCATGACTTATTCATCACAATGCCCCATGCAGTTTTCATCACAATGCTCCATGCCATTGTCATCAAAATACTCCACAAGCTTGTCATCAGAATGCTCCATGACCCTTGTCATCACAATTCTCCATGCACTTGTCAGCACAATAGTCCCTGAACCTTGTCATCACAATGCTCCAAGCCATTGTCATCATAGCGCTGCATTCCCTTTTTATCACAACGCTCCCTGACCCCTGTCATCACAATGGCCCGTGACTCCAGTCATCACAATGCTTCATGACCTTTGCAATCACAATGGTCCATGCCCTCGTCATCAACAGTCTCTGTGACATTTTTAACCACAATTCTCCATGAACTTTTCATCACAATGCTCTTTGACCCTTGTCATCACAATGCTCCATAAACCTTGTCATCACAATGCTCCATGAACTTCTCATCAAAATGTTCTCTCACCACTGATATCACAATGTTACATCACTATTCGTCACAATACTCCCTCACCCCTGTCATCATAATGATCCATGACTCCTGTCATCAGAATGCTACATGCACTTATCATCACAATGTTCGATAACCCCAGACATCACAATGCACCATAAACACTGTCATCAAAATTTTCAATGACTCTTTTCATCAAATTGCTCCATGAACCTGTCATCACAATGCTCCCTGCCCTACTCAACACAATGCACAACGCCTTTGTCATCCAAATGCTCCATGACCTTTGTCATCACAAAGATCCATGACCCTTGGCATCACAATGATCCATGTCATTGTCTTCACAATCCTTCATGAACTCTCAAATCACATTGCTCCATGCCCTTGTCATCACAAAGCTCCAAGACACATGTCATCAGAATGTTCCATGGCCTTCTCATCACAATGCTCCATGCCCTTGCCATTCCAATGCTCCAATACCCCTCTCATCACAAGGCTCCATGACCCTTCTCATCACAATGCTCCAAGACCCATGTAATCACAGTGCTCCATGCCCCTTTTCATCTCAGTGTTCCATGAACCCTGTCATTACAGTTCACCATGCCCATCATCATAATGCTTCATGCTCTTGTCATCACAGTGAAATCAAAATGCTCCATGACCTCTGTCATAACAATGCTCCAAACCCTTGTGATCACAATATTCCATAACACTTGTCATCCCAATGCCCCATGACACTCGTTATCACAATTATCCATTGACTTCTCATCACAAAGCTCCATGCCATTGTCATCACAATGCTCCATGACCCCTGTCATCACAATGCTCTGTGAATCCAGTCATCACAGTGTTTCATAACATTTGTCATCACAATGGTCCATGCCCGCGTTATCACAAGGCTCTGTTACCTTTGTAACCACAATGCTCCATGAACTTTTCATCACAATGCTTCGTGACTCTTGTCATCACAATGCTCCATTCGTTTGTCAGAAAAATGCTCCGTGACCTTTGTCATCACAATGTGCCACGCGCTTTTCATCACAACGGTCCACATATTTGTCATCACAATGCCCCAGAAACCATATAATCACAATGCTCCATGACATTCTCATCACAATGCTCCATTACACCTGTCATAAAAATGCTCCATGACACCTGCCATCACAATGTTCCACAGCATTGTTATTAAAAGGCTCCCTGACATTTGTCATCACAATGCTCCAAGACCCCTGTAATCACAATACTCCATGCACTTGTCATCACAAAGCTCCGTGACACATGTCATCAGCATGTTCCATGGCGTTCTCATCAAAATGCTCCATGCCCTTGTCATCACAGTGCTCCAAGACCCCTGTAATCACAATGCTCCATGCCCCTTTTCATCTCAATGCTCCATGATCCCTGTCATCACAACGCATCATGCCCATCATCATAATGCTTCCAGCTATTGTCAGCACAATGAAATCAAAATTCTCTATGACCTCTGTCATCACAATGCTCCATTACCCCTGTCATCACAATACTCCATGAACATTTTCAGTCCAATACTCCATGACCCTTGTCATCACAATGAATCATGCCCTTGTCATCCCAATGCTCCATGAACCCTGTATTCACAATGCTCCATGACACTTGTCATCACAGAGCTCAATGACACCTGTCTTCACAATGCTCCAGGCTTTGTCAGCATAATTCTACATCACTTTCTCATTACAATGCTCTATGCGCTTGTCATCATAATGCTCCAAGACCCCTGTAATCACAATGCTCCATGCCACTTTTCATCAGAATGCTCCATGAGATTGTCATCACAATTCTCCATGGTCATCTCATCACAATGCTCCAGGAACTTTTCATCACCATGCTCCATTCCCTTGTCATCACAATGCTCCATGCCCACTCTCATCACAATAATCCATGAAATATTTCAGACCAAAGCTCCATGCAGTTCTCATCACATTGCTCCAATAACCCTGTCGTAACAATGCTCAATGAACCCTGCCTTCACAATGTGCCATGGCCTTGTCATCACAAGGCTCCATGACACTTGTCATCACAATGCACCAAGACCCCTTTAATCACAATGCTCCATGAGTTTGTCATCACAAAGCTCCATGACGCATGTAATCAGAATGTTCCATGGCCTTCTCATCATAATGCTCCATGCCCTTGTCATCACGATGCTCCATGACACATGTAATCAGAATGCTCCATGCCTCTTTTCATCTCAATGCTCCATGAACCCTGTCATCACAATGCACCATGCCCATCATCATAATGCTTCAGGCTATTGTCATAACAATGACATCAAAATGCTCAAAGACCTCTGTCATCACAGTGCTCCCAAACCTTGTGATCACAATCTTCCATAAAACTTATCATCACAACACCACATGACGCTCATCATCACAATTATCCATGGTCTTCTCATCACAATGCTCCATGACTTTTGTCATCACAATGCTCAATACACTTGTCATCACAATGCTCCCTGACATTTGTCGTCAGTATGCTCCTTGAACCCTGTAATGACAAGGCTCCATGCCTTTTTCATCACAATGATCCATGCAGTTTTGATGATAATGCTCCAAGATCCCTGTAATCAAAATGCTCCATGCCCTTGTCATCACAAAGCTCCATGACGCATGTCATCAGAATGCTCCATGGCATTCTAATCACAGTGCTCCATTCCCTTGTCATCACAATGCTCCAAGACCCCTGTAATCACAATGCTCCATGCACCTTTTCATCAGAATTCTCCATGAGACTGGTCATCACAAGTCTCCATGGTCTTCTCATCACAATGCTCCAGGACATTGTCATCAAAATGCTCCATTCCCTAGTAATCACAATGCTCCATGATACCTGTCCTCACAATGATCCATGCCTTTGTCAGCAAAATGCTAAATGACATTGTCATTACAATGCTCTATGTGCTTGTCATCACAACACTGCATTTCCATTTTCATCACAATCCTCCATGAATCTTGGGATCACATTGCTTCATGCTCTTGTCATCACAATGCTCCCTGCCCTTTTCATCACAATGCACAATGCCATTGTCATCAAAATGCTCCATGTTGTTGTCATCACAAAGATCCATGACCCTTGACATCACAATGCTCCATGTCATTGTCATCACAATTCTCCATAAACGCTCTCATCACATTGCTCCATGCCCTTGTCATCACAAGGCTCCATGACGCATGTCATCAGAATGCTCCATGGCCTTCTCATCACAATGTTCCTTGCCCTTGCCATCACAATGCTCCATTATCCCTGTCATCACAATGCTTCATGACCCCTGACATCACGATGTTCCATGGTCTTGTCATCACAAGGCTCCATGACCCTTCTCATCACAATGCTCCAAGACCTCTATAATCACAATACTCCATGCCCCTTTTCATCTCAATAATCCATGAACCCTATCATCACAATGCACCATGCCCATCATAATAATGCTTCATGCTATTGTCATCACAATGAAATCAAAATGCTCCATGACCTCTGTCAAAACAATACTCCAAACCCTTGTGATCACAATATTCCATAACTCTTGTCATCACATTGCCCATTGACGCTCACCATCACAATTTCCCATGGACTTCTCATCACAATGCTCCATGACCTTTGTCATCACAATGCTCAATACACTTGCCATCAAAATGCTCCCTGACACTTGTTGTCTGTATGCTCCTTGAAACCTGTCATGACAAGGCTCCATGCCTTTTCCCTCACAATGATCCATGCCCTTATCATCACAATGCTCCAAGAACACTGTAATCACATTGCTCCATGCCCTTGTCATCACAAAGCTCAATGACACATGTTATTAGAATGCTCCTTGGCCTTCTCCTCACAATGCTCCAGGCCCATGTCATCACAATGTTCCAAGACCCCTGTAATCACAATGGTTCATGTCCCTTTTCATCAGTATGCTCCATGAGATTTGTCATCACAGGCTCCATGGTTTTCTCATCACAATGCTCCAGGACCTTGTCATCACAATGCTTCATGACCTTGTCATGAAAATTCTCAATGGCCCTTGTCATCATAATGCGCCAAGCCCTAGTCATCACAATGCTCCATTATATTTGTCATCACAATACTCCATTACATTTGGCATCACAATGCTCCCTGCCATTCTCATCACAATGGACCATGACCTATGTCATCACAATGCTCCCTGACACGTCTTCACATAATTCCATGACCTTCTCATCCCAATGCTCCATGCCCTTGTCATCACAATGCTCCATGACCCCTGTCATCACAATGTACCGTGACTCCACGCATCACAATGCTTCATAATATTTGTCATCACAGTGGTCGACGCCCGCGTCTTCATAAGGCTCTGTGACATTTGTAACCACAATGCTCCATGAACATTTCATCACAATGCTCCGTGACCCTTGTCATCACAAAGCTCCATGCCTTTGTAAGAAAAATTCTCTATGACCATTGCATGACCCTTGTCATCCCAACGGTCCACAAATTACTCATCGCAATGCTCCATAAACCTTGTAATCACAATGTCCCATGCCCTTCTCATCACAATTTTCCATTACCCCTCTCATGACAATGCTGCATGACCCCCGCCATCACAATGTTCCACGTCCTTATCATCACAATTCTCCATGACACTTGTCATCACAATGCTCCAAGACCCCTGTAATCACAATGCTCCATGCCCCTTTACATCTCAATGCTCCATGAACACTGTCATCACAATGCATCCTGCCCATCATCATAATGCTTCCGGCTATTGTCACCACAATGAAATCAAAATTCTCCATGACCTCTGTCATCACAATGCTCCATGACCCCTGTCATCACAATACTCCATGAACATTTTCAGCCCAATGCTCCATGACCCTTGTCATCACAATGATCCATGCCCTTGTCATCCCAATGCTCCATGACCCCTGTATTCACAATGCTCCGTGATGCTTGTCGTCACAGTGCTCCATGACACCTGTCATCACAATGCTCCATGCCTTTGTCAGCAAAATGCTACATGACATTGCCATTACAATGCTCTATGCGCTTTTCATCACAATACTCCATTACTATTGTCATCACAATCCTCCATGAACCTTGGGATCGTATTGCTTCATGCTCTTGTCATCACAATGCTCCATGCTCCTTGAAATCAAAATGATCCATGACCTCTGTCTTCACAATACTCCAAACCCTTGTGATCACAAAGTTCAATAACCTTTGTCATCACAACGCTCCATGATGCCTGTCATCACAATACTCCATGCCCTTTTCATCAAAATGTTCCATGAACTTTGTCATCACAATTCTCAATACACTTGTCATTACAATGCTCCCTGACACTTGTCGTCAGAATGCTTCTTGAACACTGTTACGAAAAGGCTCCATGCCTTTTTCATCACAATGTCCCATGCCATTTTCATCACAATGCTCCATGCCATTGTCATCAAAATACTCCACAAGCTTGTCATCAGAATGCTCCATGACCGTTGTCATCACAATTTTCCATGCACTTGTCAGCACAATGCTCCCTGACCCTTGTCATCACAATGCTCCTAGCCATTGTCATCACAATGCTCCACTACCTTTGTCATCACAATCCTCCATGACACTTGGCATCACAATGCTCTTTGACCCTTGTCATCACAATGCTCTATGCATTTCTCAGCAGAATTCTCCATGACCCTTGTCATCCCAATGTTCCATGCCTTTCTCAGCACAATGCTCCATGACCCTTGTCATCACAATGCTCCATGTGCTTGTCAGGACAATGCTCCATGACACATGTCATCACAATGCACCATGAACTTGTCATCACAGTGCTCCACAATCTTGTCATCACAATGCTCCATAAACCTTGTCATCACAATGCTCCATGAACTTCTCATCAAAATGTTCTCTCACCACTGATATCACAATGTTACATCACTATTCGTCACAATACTCCCTCACCCCTGTCATCATAATGATCCATGACTCCTGTCATCAGAATGCTACATGCACTTATCATCACAATGTTCGATAACCCCAGACATCACAATGCACCATAAACACTGTCATCAAAATTTTCAATGACTCTTTTCATCAAATTGCTCCATGAACCTGTCATCACAATGCTCCCTGCCCTACTCAACACAATGCACAACGCCTTTGTCATCCAAATGCTCCATGACCTTTGTCATCACAAAGATCCATGACCCTTGGCATCACAATGATCCATGTCATTGTCTTCACAATCCTTCATGAACTCTCAAATCACATTGCTCCATGCCCTTGTCATCACAAAGCTCCAAGACACATGTCATCAGAATGTTCCATGGCCTTCTCATCACAATGCTCCATGCCCTTGCCATTCCAATGCTCCAATACCCCTCTCATCACAAGGCTCCATGACCCTTCTCATCACAATGCTCCAAGACCCATGTAATCACAGTGCTCCATGCCCCTTTTCATCTCAGTGTTCCATGAACCCTGTCATTACAGTTCACCATGCCCATCATCATAATGCTTCATGCTCTTGTCATCACAGTGAAATCAAAATGCTCCATGACCTCTGTCATAACAATGCTCCAAACCCTTGTGATCACAATATTCCATAACACTTGTCATCCCAATGCCCCATGACACTCGTTATCACAATTATCCATTGACTTCTCATCACAAAGCTCCATGCCATTGTCATCACAATGCTCCATGACCCCTGTCATCACAATGCTCTGTGAATCCAGTCATCACAGTGTTTCATAACATTTGTCATCACAATGGTCCATGCCCGCGTTATCACAAGGCTCTGTTACCTTTGTAACCACAATGCTCCATGAACTTTTCATCACAATGCTTCGTGACTCTTGTCATCACAATGCTCCATTCGTTTGTCAGAAAAATGTTCCGTGACCTTTGTCATCACAATGTGCCGCGCGCTTTTCATCACAACGGTCCACATATTTGTCATCACAATGCCCCAGAAACCATATAATCACAATGCTCCATGACATTCTCATCACAATGCTCCATTACACCTGTCATGAAAATGCTCCATGACACCTGCCATCACAATGTTCCACAGCATTGTTATTAAAAGGCTCCCTGACATTTGTCATCACAATGCTCCAAGACCCCTGTAATCACAATACTCCATGCAGTTGTCATCACAAAGCTCCATGACACATGTCATCAGCATGTTCCATGGCGTTCTCATCAAAATGCTCCATGCCCTTGTCATCACAGTGCTCCAAGACCCCTGTAATCACAATGCTCCATGCCCCTTTTCATCTCAATGCTCCATGATCCCTGTCATCACAACGCATCATGCCCATCATCATAATGCTTCCAGCTATTGTCAGCACAATGAAATCAAAATTCTCTATGACCTCTGTCATCACAATGCTCCATTACCCCTGTCATCACAATACTCCATGAACATTTTCAGTCCAATACTCCATGACCCTTGTCATCACAATGAATCATGCCCTTGTCATCCCAATGCTCCATGAACCCTGTATTCACAATGCTCCATGACACTTGTCATCACAGAGCTCAATGACACCTGTCTTCACAATGCTCCAGGCTTTGTCAGCATAATTCTACATCACTTTCTCATTACAATGCTCTATGCGCTTGTCATCATAATGCTCCAAGACCCCTGTAATCACAATGCTCCATGCCACTTTTCATCAGAATGCTCCATGAGATTGTCATCACAATTCTCCATGGTCATCTCATCACAATGCTCCAGGACCTTTTCATCACCATGCTCCATTCCCTTGTCATCACAATGCTCCATGCCCACTCTCATCACAATAATCCATGAAATATTTCAGACCAAAGCTCCATGCAGTTCTCATCACATTGCTCCAATAACCCTGTCGTAACAATGCTCAATGAACCCTGCCTTCACAATGTGCCATGGCCTTGTCATCACAAGGCTCCATGACACTTGTCATCACAATGCACCAAGACCCCTTTAATCACAATGCTCCATGAGTTTGTCATCACAAAGCTCCATGACGCATGTAATCAGAATGTTCCATGGCCTTCTCATCATAATGCTCCATGCCCTTGTCATCACGATGCTCCATGACACATGTAATCAGAATGCTCCATGCCTCTTTTCATCTCAATGCTCCATGAACCCTGTCATCACAATGCACCATGCCCATCATCATAATGCTTCAGGCTATTGTCATAACAATGACATCAAAATGCTCAAAGACCTCTGTCATCACAGTGCTCCCAAACCTTGTGATCACAATCTTCCATAAAACTTATCATCACAACACCACATGACGCTCATCATCACAATTATCCATGGTCTTCTCATCACAATGCTCCATGACTTTTGTCATCACAATGCTCAATACACTTGTCATCACAATGCTCCCTGACATTTGTCGTCAGTATGCTCCTTGAACCCTGTAATGACAAGGCTCCATGCCTTTTTCATCACAATGATCCATGCAGTTTTGATGATAATGCTCCAAGATCCCTGTAATCAAAATGCTCCATGCCCTTGTCATCACAAAGCTCCATGACGCATGTCATCAGAATGCTCCATGGCATTCTAATCACAGTGCTCCATTCCCTTGTCATCACAATGCTCCAAGACCCCTGTAATCACAATGCTCCATGCACCTTTTCATCAGAATTCTCCATGAGACTGGTCATCACAAGTCTCCATGGTCTTCTCATCACAATGCTCCAGGACATTGTCATCAAAATGCTCCATTCCCTAGTAATCACAATGCTCCATGATACCTGTCCTCACAATGATCCATGCCTTTGTCAGCAAAATGCTAAATGACATTGTCATTACAATGCTCTATGTGCTTGTCATCACAACACTGCATTTCCATTTTCATCACAATCCTCCATGAATCTTGGGATCACATTGCTTCATGCTCTTGTCATCACAATGCTCCCTGCCCTTTTCATCACAATGCACAATGCCATTGTCATCAAAATGCTCCATGTTGTTGTCATCACAAAGATCCATGACCCTTGACATCACAATGTTCCATGTCATTGTCATCACAATTCTCCATAAACGCTCTCATCACATTGCTCCATGCCCTTGTCATCACAAGGCTCCATGACGCATGTCATCAGAATGCTCCATGGCCTTCTCATCACAATGTTCCTTGCCCTTGCCATCACAATGCTCCATTATCCCTGTCATCACAATGCTTCATGACCCCTGACATCACGATGTTCCATGGTCTTGTCATCACAAGGCTCCATGACCCTTCTCATCACAATGCTCCAAGACCTCTATAATCACAATACTCCATGCCCCTTTTCATCTCAATAATCCATGAACCCTATCATCACAATGCACCATGCCCATCATAATAATGCTTCATGCTATTGTCATCACAATGAAATCAAAATGCTCCATGACCTCTGTCAAAACAATACTCCAAACCCTTGTGATCACAATATTCCATAACTCTTGTCATCACATTGCCCATTGACGCTCACCATCACAATTTCCCATGGACTTCTCATCACAATGCTCCATGACCTTTGTCATCACAATGCTCAATACACTTGCCATCAAAATGCTCCCTGACACTTGTTGTCTGTATGCTCCTTGAAACCTGTCATGACAAGGCTCCATGCCTTTTCCCTCACAATGATCCATGCCCTTATCATCACAATGCTCCAAGAACACTGTAATCACATTGCTCCATGCCCTTGTCATCACAAAGCTCAATGACACATGTTATTAGAATGCTCCTTGGCCTTCTCCTCACAATGCTCCAGGCCCATGTCATCACAATGTTCCAAGACCCCTGTAATCACAATGGTTCATGTCCCTTTTCATCAGTATGCTCCATGAGATTTGTCATCACAGGCTCCATGGTTTTCTCATCACAATGCTCCAGGACCTTGTCATCACAATGCTTCATGACCTTGTCATGAAAATTCTCAATGGCCCTTGTCATCATAATGCGCCAAGCCCTAGTCATCACAATGCTCCATTATATTTGTCATCACAATACTCCATTACATTTGGCATCACAATGCTCCCTGCCATTCTCATCACAATGGACCATGACCTATGTCATCACAATGCTCCCTGACACGTCTTCACATAATTCCATGACCTTCTCATCCCAATGCTCCATGCCCTTGTCATCACAATGCTCCATGACCCCTGTCATCACAATGTACCGTGACTCCACGCATCACAATGCTTCATAATATTTGTCATCACAGTGGTCGACGCCCGCGTCTTCATAAGGCTCTGTGACATTTGTAACCACAATGCTCCATGAACATTTCATCACAATGCTCCGTGACCCTTGTCATCACAAAGCTCCATGCCTTTGTAAGAAAAATTCTCTATGACCATTGCATGACCCTTGTCATCCCAACGGTCCACAAATTACTCATCGCAATGCTCCATAAACCTTGTAATCACAATGTTCCATGCCCTTCTCATCACAATTTTCCATTACCCCTCTCATGACAATGCTGCATGACCCCCGCCATCACAATGTTCCACGTCCTTATCATCACAATTCTCCATGACACTTGTCATCACAATGCTCCAAGACCCCTGTAATCACAATGCTCCATGCCCCTTTACATCTCAATGCTCCATGAACACTGTCATCACAATGCATCCTGCCCATCATCATAATGCTTCCGGCTATTGTCACCACAATGAAATCAAAATTCTCCATGACCTCTGTCATCACAATGCTCCATGACCCCTGTCATCACAATACTCCATGAACATTTTCAGCCCAATGCTCCATGACCCTTGTCATCACAATGATCCATGCCCTTGTCATCCCAATGCTCCATGACCCCTGTATTCACAATGCTCCGTGATGCTTGTCATCACAGTGCTCCATGACACCTGTCATCACAATGCTCCATGCCTTTGTCAGCAAAATGCTACATGACATTGCCATTACAATGCTCTATGCGCTTTTCATCACAATACTCCATTACTATTGTCATCACAATCCTCCATGAACCTTGGGATCGTATTGCTTCATGCTCTTGTCATCACAATGCTCCATGCTCCTTGAAATCAAAATGATCCATGACCTCTGTCTTCACAATACTCCAAACCCTTGTGATCACAAAGTTCAATAACCTTTGTCATCACAACGCTCCATGATGCCTGTCATCACAATACTCCATGCCCTTTTCATCAAAATGCTCCATGAACTTTGTCATCACAATTCTCAATACACTTGTCATTACAATGCTCCCTGACACTTGTCGTCAGAATGCTTCTTGAACACTGTTACGAAAAGGCTCCTTGCCTTTTTCATCACAATGTCCCATGCCATTTTCATCACAATGCTCCATGCCATTGTCATCAAAATACTCCACAAGCTTGTCATCAGAATGCTCCATGACCGTTGTCATCACAATTTTCCATGCACTTGTCAGCACAATGCTCCCTGACCCTTGTCATCACAATGCTCCTAGCCATTGTCATCACAATGCTCCACTACCTTTGTCATCACAATCCTCCATGACACTTGGCATCACAATGCTCCATGTCATTGTCATCAAAATGGGCCATTACATATGTCATCACAATGCTCCCTGACACCTGTCTTCACAATACTGCATGACCTGGTCATCACAATGCTCCATGTCATTGCCATCAAAATGCGCCATTCCAAATGTCATCGCAATAATCCATGTAACTTATTAGACCAATGCTTCATGCTCTTTCATCACAATGCTCTATGAACCCTCTCATCACAATGCTATGTGACTCCAGTCATCATAATTCTTCAGGACCTTTGTCATCACAATGGTCAATGTCCTCGTCATCAACAGTCTCTGTGAACTTTTTAACCACAATGCTCCATGAACTTTTCAGCACAATGCCCTTTGACCCTTGTCATCACAATGCTCTATGCCTTTCTCAGCACAATGCTCCATGACCCTTGTCATCACAATGCTCCATGTGCTTGTCAGCACATGCTCCATGTCACATGTCATCAAGGTGCACCATGCGCTTGTCATTACAGTGCTCCACAATATTGTCATCACAATGCTCCATAAACCTTGTCATCACAATGTGCCATGCACTTTTCATCACAACGGGCCACAAATGTGTCATCACAATGCTCCATAAACCTTGTCATCACAATGCTCCATGCACTTCTCATCAATATGCTCTCTCACCACTGATATCACAATGTTACATCACTATTCGTAACAATACACCCTCACACCTGTCATCATAATGTTCCATGACTCCAGTCATCACAATGGTACCTGCACTTATCATCACAATGTTCGATGACCCCTGACATAACAATGTTCCATAACCCCTGTCATCAAAATGCTCCATGACCCTTTCCATCAAAATGCTCCATGACACCTGATATCACAATGTTCCATAACACCTGTCATCAAAATGTTCCATGACACTTTTCATCAAATTGCTCCATGACCTCTCTCATCAGAATGCTCCATGACCCCTATCATCACAATACTCTATGAACATTTTCAGCACAATGCTCCATGACCCTTGTCATCACAATGCTCCATGACCCATGTATTCACAATGCTCCGTGACGCTTGTCATCACAGTGCTCCATGACACCTGTCATCACAATGCTCCATGGCTTTGTCAGCAAAATGCTACATGACCTTGTCATTACAATGCTCTATGCCCTTGTCATCACAATACTCCATTACCATTGTCATCACAATCCTCCATGAACCATGGGTTCACATTGCTTCATGCCCTTTTCATCACAATGTTCCATGCTCCTTGAAATTAAAATGATCCATGACCTCTGTCATCACAATGCTCCAAAACCTTGTGATCACAACGTTCCATAACGCTTGTCATCAAATCGCTCCATGATTCCTATCATCACAATACTCCATGCACTTTTCATCACAATGCTCCATGATCTTTGTCATCACAATTCTCAATACACTTGTCATTACAATGCTCCCTGACACTTGTCGTCAGAATGCTCCTTGAACCCTGTCACGAAAAGGCTCCATGCCTTTTTCATCACAATGCCCCACGACATTTTCATCACAATGCTCCATGCCAACGTCATCAAAGTACTCCACAAGCTTGTCATCAGAATGCTCCATGACCCGTGTCATCACAATTCTCCATGCACTTGTCAGCACAATGTTCCCTGACACTTGTCATCACAATGCTCCAAGCCATTGTCATCACAATGCTGCATTACCTTTGTCATCAGAATCCTCCATGACACTTGGCATCACAATGCTCCATGCCATTATCATCAGAATGGGCCATTACATATGTCATGAGAATGCTCCCTGACACCTGTCTTCACAATACTGCATGACCTGGTCATCACAATGCTCTATGCACTTGTCATCACAGTGCTCCATGACACCTGTCATCACAATGCTCCATGACTCCAGTCATCACAATGCTTCATGACCTTTGTCATCACAGTGGTCCATGCACTCGTAATCAACAGACTCTGTGACCTTTGTAACCACAATGCTCCATAAACATTTCATCACAATGCTCCCTGATTCTTGTCATCACAATGCTCCATGCATTTGTCAGAAAAATGCTCCATGACCCTTGTATTCACAGTGTGCCACGCGATTTTCATCACAACGGTCCACAAATTTGTCCTGGCAATGCTCCATAATCCTTGTAATCACAATGCTCCATGCCCTTCTCATCACAATGCTCAGTTACACCTGTCATAACAATGCTCCATGACCCTTGCCATCACAATGTTCCACGGCATTGTCATCACAAGGCTCCATGACGATTGTCATCACAATGTACCAAGACCCCTGTAATCACAATGCTCCATGCCCTTCTCATCAAAAAGTTCCACGACATATGTTATAAGTATGTTCCATGGCCTTCTCATCAAAATGCTCCATGCCCTTGTCATCACAATGTTCCATTACCTCTGTCATAACAATGCTCCATGACCCCTGCCATCACAATGCTCCCTGCCCTTCTCATCACAATGCACAATGCCCTTCTCATCCAAATGCTCCTTGACCTTTGTCTTCACAAAGATCCATGACCCTTGGCATCACAATGCTCCATGTCATTGTCTTCACAATGCTCCATGAACGCTCTCATCACATTGCTCCATGCCCTTGTCATCACAAAGCTGCATGACATATGTCATCAGAATGCTCCATGGCCTTCTCATCACAATGCTCCATGCCCTTGCCATCACAATGCTCCATTAACCCGTCATAACTATGCTCCATGACCACGTCCATAACGATGTTCCATGGCCTTGTCATCACAAGGCTCCATGACCCATCTCAACACAATGCTACAAGACCCCTGTAATCACAATGCTCCATGCCCCTTTTCATCTCACTGATCCATGAACCCTGTCATCATAATGCACCCTGCCCATCATCTTAATGCTTCATGCTATTGTCATCACAATGAAATCAAAATGCTCCATGACCTCTGTCATAACAATGCTCCAAACCCTTGTGATCACAATATTCCATAACATTTTTCATCACAGTGCCCCATGACGCTCATCATCACAATAATCCTTGGACTACTCATCACAATGCTCCATGACCTTTGTCATCTCAATGCTCAATACACTTGTCATCAAAATGCTCCCTGACACTTGTTGTCTGTATGCTCCTTGTACCCTGTCATGACAAGGCTCCATGCCTTTTTCATCACAATGAACCATGCCCTTCTCCTCACAATGCTCCAAGACCACTGTTATCACAATGCTCCAAGCTCTTGTCATCACAAAGCTCCATAACACATGTCATCAGAATGCTCCATGGCCTTCTCATCAAAATGCACAATGCCCTTGTCATCAGAATGCCCCAAGACCCCTGTAATTACAATGCTCCATGCCCCTATTCATCTCAATGCTCCATGAACCCTGTCATCACAATGCATCATGCCCATCATCATAATGCTTCTGGCTATTGTCAGCACAATGAAATCAAAATTCTCCATGACCTCTGTCATTACAATGCTCCATGCCCCCTGTTATCACAATACTCCATGAACTTTTTCAGCCCAATCCTCCATGACCCTTGTCATCACAAACATCCATGCCCTTGTCATCCCAATGCTCCATGACCCCTGTATTCACAATGCTCCGGGACGCTTGTCAGCACAGTGTTCCATGACACCTGTCATCACAATGCTCCATGCCTGTGTCAGCAAAATGCTACATGACCTTTTCATTACAATGCTCTATGCGCTTGTCATCACAATACTCCATTACCATTGTCATCACAATCCTCGATGAACCTTGGGATCACATTGCTTCATGTCCTTGTCATCACAATGCTCCATGCTCTTAAAAATCAAAATGATTCATGACCTCTGTCATCACAGTTCTCCAAACCCTTGAGATAAAAATGTCCCATAAATCTTGGTATCACAACACTCCATGATGCCTGTCAACACATTATTCCATGCACTTTTCATCACAATGCTCCATGACCTTTGTCATCACAATTCTCAATACACTTGTCATCACAGTGCTCCCTGACACTTGTCGTCAGAATGCTCCTTGAAACCTGTCACGAAAAGGCTCCATGCCTTTTTCATCACAATGCCTCATGCCGTTTGCATCACAATGCTCTATGCCATTGTCATTAAAATACTCCACAATCTTGTCATCAGAATCCTCCATGACCCTTGTCATCACAATTCTCCATGCACTTGTCAGCACAATGCTCCCTGACACTTGTCGTCAGAATGCTCCTTGAAACCTGTCATGAAAAGGCTCCATGCCTTTTTCATCTCAATGCCCCATGCCGTTTGCATCACAATGCTGTATGCCATTGTCATTAAAATACTCCACAATCTTGTCATCAGAATCCTCCATGACACTTGTCATCACAATTCTCCATGCACTTGTCTGCACAATGCTCCCTGACACTTGTCATCAAAATGCTCCAAGCCATTGTCATCACAATGCTCCATTACCTTTGTCATCAGAATCCTCCATGACTCTTGGCATCACAATTCTCCATGACCCCTGTATTCATAATGCTCCGTGATGCTTGTCATTACAGTGCTCCACAATCTTGTCATCACAATGCTCCATAAACCTTGTCATCACAATGCTGCATGCACTTCTCAGCAAAATGCTCTCTCACCACTGATATCACAATATTACATCACTATTCATCACAATACTCCCTCACCCCTGTCATCACAATGTTCCATGACTCCTGTCATCACAGTGCTACAAGCACTATCATCACAATGTTCAATGAGCCCTGACGTCACAATGTACAATAACCCCGGTCATCAAAATGCTCCATGACCCGTATCATCAAAATGTTCCATGACCCCTGACATCACAATGTTCCATAAACCCTGCTATCAAAATGTTCCATGACACTTTTCATCATATTGCTCCAGGACCCTGTCATCACAATGCTCCCTGCCATTCTCATTACAATGCACAACACCCTTGTCATCAAAATGCTCCATGACCTTTGTCATCACAAAGATCTATGACTCTTGGCATCACAATGCTCCATGTCATTGTCATCACGATGCTCCATGAACGCTCTCATCACATTGCTCCATGCCCTTGTCATCACAAAGATCCATGACACATGTCATCAGAATGCTCCATGGCCTTCTCATCACAATGCTCCACGCCCTTGCCATCACAATGTTCCATGACCCCTGTCATAACAATGCTCCATGACCACTGCCATCACGATGGTCCATGGCCTTGTCATCATAAGGCTTCATGACGCTTCTCATCACAATGCTCAATGCCCCTTTTCATCTCAATGATCCATGAACCCTGTCATCACAATTCACCATGCCCATCATCATAATGCTTCATGCTATTGTCATCACAATGAAATCAAAATGCTCCATGACCTCTGTCATAACAATATTCCAAACCCTTGTGATCACAATATTCCATAACACTTGTCATCACATTGCCCCGTGACACTCGTCATCACAATTATCCATGGCCTTCTCATCACAATGCTTCATGACCTTTGTCATCACAATGCTCAATACACTTGTCGTCAAAATGCTCCCTGACACTTGTTGTCTGTATGCTCCTTGAATCCTGTCATGACAAGGCTCCATGCCTTTTTCATCACAATGATCCATGCCCTTTTCATCACAATGCTCCAAGACCCTTGTAATCACAATGCTCCATGCCCTTGTCATCACAAAGCTCAATGACGCATGTCATTCGAATGTTCCTTGGCCTTCTCCTCACAATGCTCCAGGCCCATGTCATCACAATGTTCCAAGACCCCTGTAATCACAATGGTTCATGTCCCTTTTCATCAGTATGCTCCATGATATTTGTCATCACAGGATCCATGATTTTCTCATCACAATGCACCAGGACCTTGTCATCACAATGCTTCATGACCTTGTCATGAAAATTCTCAGGAGCCCTTGTCATCATAATGCGCCAAGCCCTAGTCATCACAATGCTCCATTATATTTGTCATCACAATCCTCCATTACATTTGGCATCACAATGCTCCCTGCCATTCTTATCGCAATGGACCATGCCATATGTCATCACAATGCTCCCTGACAAGTTTCCTCAAAATACACCATGAAATTCTCATCACAATGCACCTTGCCCTTGTCATCACAAGGCTCCATGACCCCTGTCATCACAATGCTCCGTGACTCCAGTCATCACAATGCTTCATAACATTTGTCATCACAATAGTCCATGCCCGCATCATCACAAGGATCTGTGACCTTTGTAACCACAATGCTCCATGAACTTTTCATCACAATGCTCCGTGACACTTGTCATCACAATGTTCCTTGCCTTTGTCAGAAAAATGCTTCATGACCCTTGTCATCACAATGTGCCACACGCTTTTCATCACAACGGTCCACAAATTTGTCATCGCAATGCTCCATAAACCTTGTAATCACAATGCTCCTTGCCATTCTCATCACAATGCTCCATTACCCCTATCATAACAATGATCCATGATCCCTGCCATCACAATGTTTCACGGCCTTTTCATCACAAGGCTCCATGACACTTGTCATCACAATTCTCAAGATCCCTGTAATCACAATGCTCCATGCACTTGTCACCACAAAGCTCCATGAAACATGTCATCAGAAAGTTCCATGTCCTTCTCATCAAAATGATCCATGCCCTTGTCATCACAGTGCTCCAAGACCCCTGTAATCACAATGGTCCATGCCCCTTTTCATCAGAATGCTCCATGGGACTTGTCATCACAAGGCTCCTTGGTTTTGTCATCAGAATGCTCCAGGACGTTGTCATCACAATGATTCACGACCTTGCCATGAAAATTCTCATTTGCCCTTGTCATCATAATGCTCAAAGGCCTAGTCATCACAATGCTCCATTATATTTGTCATCACAATCCTCCATTACATTTGGCATCACAATGCTCCCTGCCATTTACATCGCAATGGACCATGACATATGTCCTCACAATGCTCCCAGACACCTGTCTTCACAGTACTCCATGACCTTCTCATCACAATGCTCCATGCCCTAGTCATCAAAATTCAACATGTCCACTGTCATCACAATAATCTATGAAACTTGTCAGACCAATGCTCCATGCCACTGTCATCAGAATTCTCCATGAGCGCTGTCATCACAATGCTCGGTGACTCCAGGCATCACAATGCTTCATAACATTTGTCATCACAGTGATCCTTGCCCGCGTCATCACAAAGCTCCATTACACATGTCATCAGTATTCTCCATGGCCTTCTCATCACAGTGCTCCACGCCCTTGCCATCACAATGCTCCAAGACCCCTGTAATCACAATGCTCCATGCCCCTTTTCATCTCAATGATCCATGAACCCTGTCATCACAATGCACCATGCCCATCATCATAATGCTTCATGCTATTGTCATCACAATGAAATCAAAATGCTCCATGAGCTCTGTCAAAACAATGCTCCATACACTTGTGATCACAATTTGCCATAACACTTGTCATCACACTGCCCCTTGACGCTCGTCATCACAATTATCCATGGTCTTCTCATCACAATGCTCCATGACCATTGTCATCACAATGCTCAATACACTTGTCATCAAAATGCTCCGTGACACCTGTTGTCTGTATGCTCCTTGAAAACTGTCATGACAAGGCTCCATGCCTTTTCCATCACAATGATCCATGCCCTTTTAATCACAATGCTACAAGACACCTGTAATCACAATACACCATGCCCTTGTCATCACAAAGCTCAATGACGCATGTCATTAGAATGCTCCTTGGCCTTCTCCTCACAATGCTCCATGCCCATGTCATCACAATGTTCCAAGACCACTGTAATCACAGTGGTCCATGTCCCTTTTCATCACTATGCTCCATGACATTTGTCATCACAAGGCTCCATGGTTTTCTCATCACAATGCTCCAGGACCTTGTCATCACAATGCTTCATCACCTTGTCATGAAAATTCTCAATGGCCCTTGTCATCATAATGCTCCAAGCCCTAGTCATCACAATGGTCCATAATCTTTGTCATCACAATCCTCCATTACATTTGGCATCACAATGCTCCCTGCCATTGTCATCGCAATGGACCATGCCATATGTCATCACAATGCTCCCTGACAACTTTCTTCAAAATACTCCATGAAATTCTCATCACAATGCTCCATGCCCCTGTCATCACAATGCTCCATGCCCTTGTCATCACAATGCTCCATGAACCCTGTCATCACAGTGCTCCGTGACTCCAGTCATCACAATGCTTCATAACATTTGTCATCACAATGGTCCATGCCCACATCATCTCAAAGATCTGTGACCTTTGTAACCACAATTCTCCATGAACTTTTCATCACAATGCTCTATGACCCTTGTCATCACAATGTTCCATGCCTTGGTCTGAAAAATGCTTCATGACCCTTGTCATCACAAGGTGCCACGCACTTTTCATCACAACAGTCCACAAATTTGTCATCGCAGTGCTCCATAAATTTAGTAATCACAGTGCTCCTTGCCCTTCTCATCACAATGCTCCATTACCCCTATCATAACAATGATCCATGATCCCTGTCATCACAATGTTCCACTGCCTTGTCATCACAAGGCTCCATGACACTTGTCATCACAATGCCCCAAGATCACTGTAATCACAATGCTCCATGCACCTGTCACCACATAGCTACATGACACATGTCATCAGAAGGTTCCATGTCCTTCTCATAAAAATGCTCCATACCCTTGTCATCACAGTGCTCAAAGACCCCTGGAATCACAGTGGTCCATGCCCCTTTTCATCAGTATGCTCCATGAGATTTGTCATCACAAGGCTCCATGGTTTTCTCATCAGAATGCTCCAGGACCTTGTCATCACAATTCTTCACGACCTTGCCATGAAAATTCTCAATGTCCCTTGTCATCATAATGCTCCAAGGCCTAGTCATCACAATGCTCCATTATATTTGACATCACAATCCTCCATTACATTTGGCATCACAATGCTCCCGACATTGTCATCGTAATGGACCATGACATATGTCCTCACAATGCTCCCTGACACCTGTCTTCACAATATTCCATGACCTTCTCATCACAATGCTCCATGCCCTAGTCATCAAAATGCACCATGTCCACTGTCATCACAATAATCTATGAAAATTGTCAGACGAATGCTCCATGCCCCTGACATCACAATGCTCCATGCCCTTGTCATCACAATGCTCCATGACCAATGTCATCACAATGTTCCGTGACTCCAGGCATCAAAATGCTTCATAACATTTGTCATCACTGTGATACTTGCCCGCAACATCACAAGGCTATGTGACCATTGTAACCACAATGCTCCATGAACATTTCATCAAAATGCTCCGTGACCCTTGTCATCACAATGCTCCAAGCATTTGTCAGAAAAATGCTCCATGACTCTTGTCATTACAATGTGCCAAGCGCTTTTCATCACAACGGTCCATAAATTTGTCATCGCAATGGTCCATATAAATTGTAATCAAAATTCTCCATGCCCTTGTCATCACGATGCTCCATTACCTCTGTCATAACAATGCTCCATGACCCCTGCCATCACAATGTTCCACGGGCTTGTCATCACAAGGCTCCATGAAACCTGTCATCACAATGCTCCAAGTCCCATGTAATCACAATGCTCCATGCCTTTGTCATCACAAAGTTCCATGACACATGTCATCAGAATGTTCCATGACATTCTCATCAAAATGCTCCATGCCCTTCTCATCACAGTTCTCCAAGACCCCTGTAATCACAATGCTCCATGCCCCATTTCATCTCAATGCTCCATGATACCTGTCATCACAATGCATCTTGCCCATCATCATAACACTTCAGGCTATTATCAGCACAATGAAACCAAAATTCTCCATGACCTCTGCCATCTCAATGCACCATGACCCCTGTCATCACAATACACCATGAAAATTTTCAGCCCAATGCACCATGACACTTGTCATCACAATGATCCATGCCTTTGTCATCCCAAAGCTCCATGACCCATGTATTCACAATGCTCCGTGACGATTGTCATCGCAGCGCTCCTTGACACCAGTCATCACAATGCTCCATGCCTTTGTCAGCAAAATGCTACATGACCTTGTCATTACAATGCTTTATGCGCTTGTCATCACAATACTCCATTACCATTGTCATCACAATCCTCCATGAACCTTGGGATCACATTGCTTCATGCTCTTGTCATCACAATGCTACATGCTACTTAAAATCAAAATGATGCATCACCTCAGTCAACACAATGCTCCAAACCGTTGTGATCACAAAGTTCCATAACACTTGTCATCACAACGCTCCATGATGCCTGTCATCACAATACTCCATGCCCTTTTCATCATAATGCTCCATGATCTTTGTCCTCACAATTCTAAATAAACTTATCATCACAATGCTCCCTGACACTTTTCGTCAGAATGCTCCTTTAACCCTGTCACGAAAAGGCTCCATGCCTTTTTCATCACAATGCCCCATGCCATTTTCATCAAAATGCTCCATGCCATTGTCATCAAAATACTCCACATCTTGCCATCCAAATGCTCCATGACCATTGTCATCACAATTCTCCACGAACTTGTCAGCACAATGCTCCATGACACTTGCCATCAGAATGCTCCAAGTCATTGTCATCACAATGCTCCATTACCTTTGTCATCAAAATCCTCCATGACACTTGTCATCACAATGTTCCATGCCATTGTCATCACAATGAGCCATTACATATGTCATCACAATGCTCCCAGACAACTGCCTTCTCAATAATGCATGACCTGGTCATCACAATGCTCGATGCCCTTGTCATCACAATGTGCCATTCCAACTGTCATCGCAATAATCCATGAAACTTATTAGACCAAAGCTCCATGCCATTGTCATCACAATGCTACATGCCCTTGTTATCACAATGCTCCATGACCCCGTCATCACAATGCTCCGTGACTCCAGTCATCACAAGGCTTCATGACCTTTGACATCACAATGGCCCATGCCCTCATCATCAACAGTCTCTGTGTCCTTTTTAACCACAGTGCTCCATGAACTTTTCATCACAATGCTCTTTGACCCTTGTCATCACAATGCTCTATGCCTTTCTCAGCACAGTGTTCCATGACCCTTGTCATCACAGTGCTCCATGCGCTTTTCAGCACAGTGATCCACGACACATGTCATCACAATTCACCATTCGCTTGTCATCACAGTGCTCCTCAATCTTGTCATCACAGTGCTCCATAAAGCTTGTCATCACAATGCTCCATGCACTTCTCATCAAAATGCTCTCTCCCCACTGATATCACAATCTTACATCACTATTCGTCACAATACTCCCTCACACCTCTCATCACAATGTTCCATGACTCCTATCATCACAATGCTACATGCATTATCATCACAATGTTCAATGACCCCTGACATCACAATGTTCCATTACCCCTGTCATCAAAATGCTCCATGACCCGTTTCATTAAAATGCACCATGACCCCTGACACCACAATGTTCCATAACCCCTGCCATCAATATGTTGCATGACCCTTTTCATCAAATTGCTCCATGACCCTGTCATCACAATGCTCCCTAACATTCTCATCGCAGTGCAAAACACCCTTGTTATCAAATTGCTCCATGACCGTTGTCATCACAAAGATCCATGACACTTGGCATAGCAATGCTCCATGTCATTGTCATTATGAGGCTCCATGAACGCTCTCATCACATTGCTCCATGCCCGTGTCATCACAAAGCTTCATGACACACGTCATCAGAATGCTACATGGCCATCTCATCACAATGTTCCATGGGCTTGCCATCAGAATGCTCCATTACACCTGTCATAACAATGTTCCATGATACCTGCCATCACGTTGTTCCATGGCCTTGTCATCACAAGGCTCCATGACCCTTCTCATCACAAGCTCTAAGGCCCCTGTAGTCACAACGCTACATGCCCATTTTCATCTCAATGACCCATGAACCCTGTCATCACAATGCACCATGCCCATCATCATAATGCTTCATGCTATTGTCATCACAATGAATTCAAAATGCTTCAGGACCTCTGTCATAACAATGCTCCAAACCCTTGTGATCACAATATTCCATAACACTTGTCATCACAATGCCACATGACTCTCGTCATCACAATTATCCATGGTCTTCTCATTACAATGCTCCATGACCTTTGTCATCACAATTCTCAATACACTTGTCCTCAAAATGCTCCCAGACACTTGTTGTCTCTATGCTAATAGAACGCTGTCATGACAAGGCTCCATGCCTTTTTCATCACAATGTTCCATGCCCTTTTCATCACAATGCTCCAAGACCCCTGTAATCACAATGCTCCATGCACTTGTCATCACAAATCTCAATGATGCATGTCATTAGAATGCTCGTTGGTCTTCTCCTCACAATGTTCCATGCCCTTGTCATCACAATGTTCCAAGACCCCTGTAATCACAATGGTCCATGAACATTTTCATCAGTATGCTCCATGAGAACAGTCATCACAAGGCTCCACGGATTTCTTATCACAATGCTCCAGGACCTTGTCATCACAATGCTTCATGACATTGTCATGAAAATTCTCAATGTCCCTTGTCATCATAATGATCCAACCATAGTCATCACAATGGTCCATTATATTTCTCATCACAATCCTCCATTACATTTTGTATCACAATGCTCCCTGCCATTGTCATCGCAATGGACCATCACATATGTCATCACAATGCTTCCTGACACCCTTTTCAATATACTCCATGAAATTCTAATCACAATGCTCCATGCCCCTTTCATCACAATGCTCCTTGCCCTTGTCATCACAATGCTACATGACGCATGTCATCAGAATGTTCCATGTCCTTCTCATCACAATGCTCCATGCCCTTGTCATCACAATGCTCCAAGACCCCTGTTATCACAATTCTCCATGCCCCTTTTCATCTCAATGCTCCATGAACCCTGTCATCAAAATGCACCATGCCCATCATCATAATGCTTCAGGCTTTTGTCATCACAATGAAATCAAAATTCTCCATGACCTCTGTCATCATAATGCTCCAAACCCTTGTGATCACAATGTTCCATAACACTTATCATCACAACACCCCTTATGCTCATCATCAAAATTATCGATGGTCTTCTCATCAGAATGCTCCATGAAATTTGTCATCACAATGCTCAATACACATGTCATGAATGTGCTCCCTGACACTTGTTGTCTGTATGCTCCTTGTACCCTGTCATGACAAGGCTCCATGCCTTTTTCATCACAATGATCCATGTCCTTTTCATCACAATGCTCCAAAACCCCTGTAATCACAATGCTCCATGCCCCTTTTCATCAGAATGCTCCATGAGACTTGTCAACATAAGTCTCCATGATCTTCTCATCACAATGCTCTAGGATCTTGTCATCACTGTGCTCCAATCCCTTGTAATCACAATGCTCCATGAACCCTGTCTTCACAATACTCCATGAGCATTTTCAGTACAATGCTCCATGACCTTCTCATCACAATGCTCCATGAACAATATCATCACAATGCCCCATGACCACTGTCATCACAAAACTCCATGACACCTGACAACACAATGATCCGAGACTCTTGTCATCACAATGCTCCATGAACCCTCTCATTAAAATACTCCATGAACATTTTCAGCCCAATGCTCCATGACACTTCTCATCACAATGATCCATGCCCTTGTCATCCCAATGATCCTAAACCCCTGTACTCACAATGCTCCATGACGCTTGTCTTCACAGTGCTCCATGGCACCTGTCATCACAATGCTCCAGTACACTTGTAATCACAATGCTCCATGCCCTTGTCATCAAAAAGCTCCAAGACACCTGAAATCACAATGCTCCATGCCCCTTTTCATCAGAATTCTCCATGAGAGTTCCCATCACAAGTCTTCATGGTCTTCTCATCAAAAGGCTCCAAGACCTTGTCATCAGCATGTGCCATTACCTTGTCATCAGAGTGCTCCTTGACCCCGGTCATCACAATACTCCATGAATATTTTCAGCACAATGCTCCATGACCTTCTCATCACAATGCTCCATGACCAATAGCATCACAATGCTCCATGACCTCTGTCATCACAACACTCTATGACACCTGACAACACAATGATCCGGGACTCTTGTCACCACAGTGCTCAATTCCCTAGTCATCACAATGCTCCATGAACCCTGTCATCACAATACGCCATGAATATTTTAAGCCCAATGATCCATGACCCTTGTCATCACAATGATCCATGCCTTTGTCATCCCAATGCTCCATGACCCCTGTATTCACAATGCTCCTTGACGCTTGCCATCACAGTGCTCAATGACAACTGTCATCACAATGCTCCACGCATTTGTCAGCAAAATGCGACATGAGCTTTTAATTACAATGTTCTATGCACTTGTCATCACAATACACCATTACCATTTTCGTCAAAATCCTCCATGAACCTTGGGATCACATTGCTTCATGCCTTTGTTATCACAATGCTCCATGCTCCTTGAAATCAAAATGATCCATGACCTCTGTCATCACAATGCTCCAAACCCTTGTGATCACAATGTTCCATAACACTTGTCATCACAACGCTCCATGATGCCTGTCATCACAATATTCCATGCCCTTTTCATCACAATGCTCCATGACCTTTGTCATCACAATTCTCAATACACTTGTCATAACAATGTTCCCTGACACTTGTCATCAGAATGCTCCTTGAAACCTGTCATGAAAAGGCTCCATGCCTTTTTCATCACAATGCCCCATGCCGTTTTCATCACAATGCTCCATTCCCTTGTCATCACAATGTTCCATGATACCTGTCATCACAATAATCCATGAACATTTTCAGCCCAATGCTCCACGACCTACTCATCACAATGGTCCATGGCCAATATCATCACAATGCTCCATGACCACTGTCATCACAACACTCCATTACACCTGACAACACAATGATCTGGGACTCTTGTCATCACAATGCTCCATTTCCTACTCATCACAAGGCTCCATAACCCCTGTCATCAAAACCCTCCATGAACAATTTCAGCCCAGTGCTCCAGGAAACTTGTCATCACACGGATCCATGCCCTTGTCAACCCAATGGTCCATGACCCCTGTATTCACAATGCTCCGTGACGCTTGTCATCACAGTGCTCCATGACACATGTCATCACAATGCTCCATGCCTTTGTCAGCAAAATGCTACATGACCTTGTCATTACAATGCTCTATGCGCTTGTCATTACAATACTCCATTTCCATTGTCATCACAATCCTCCATGAACCTTGGGATCACATAGCTTCATGCCCTTCTCATCACAATGCTCCATGTTCCTTGAAATCAAAATGATCCATGACCTCTGTCATCACAATGCTCCAAACACTTGTGATCACAGTGTTCCATAACACTTGTCATCACAACGCTCCATGATGCCTGTCATCACAATATTCCATGCCCTTTTCATCACAATGCTCCATGACCTTGGTCATCACAATTCTCAATACACTTGTCATCACAATGCTCCCTGACACTTGTCATCAGAATGCTCCTTGAAACCTGTCACGAAAAGGCTCCATGCCTTTTTCATCACAATGCCCCATGCCATTTTCATCACAGTGCTCCATGAAATTGTCAACAAAATACTCCACAAGCTTGTCATCAGAATGCTCCATGACCCTTGTCATCACAATGCTCCCTGACACTTGTCATCAGAATGCTCCTTGAACCCTGTCACGAAAAGGCTCCATGCCTTTTTCATCACAATGCCCCATGCCGTTTTCATCACAATGCTCCATGCCATTGTCATCAAAATACTCCACAAGCTTGTCATCAGAATGCTCCATGACCCTTGTCATCACAATTCTCCATGCACTTGCCAGCACAATGCTCCCTGACCCTTGTCATCATAATGCTCCAAGCCCTAGTCATCACAATGCTCCATTACATTTGTCATCAGAATCCTCCATGACACTTGGCATCACAATGCTCCATGCCATTGTCATCACAAAGGGCCATGACATGTGTCATGACAATGCTCCCTGACACCTGTCTTCACAATACTGCATGACCTGGTCATCACAATGCTCCATGCCCTTGTCATCACAATGCGCAATTCCAACTGTCATTGCAATAATCCATGAAACTTATTACACCAATGCTCCATGCCCTTGTCATCACTATGTTCCATGACCTTGTTATCACATTCTTCCATTGACCCTGTCATCACAATGCTCCGTGACTCCAGTCTTTACAATGCTTCATGACATTTGACATCGCAATAGTCCATTCCCTCGTCATCAACTGCCTCTGTGACCTTTTTAACCACAATGCTCCATGAACTTTTCATCACAATGCTCTTTGACCCTTGTCATCACAGTGCTCTATGCTTTTCTCAGCACAATGTTCCATGACGCATGTCATCAGAATGCTCCATGGCCTTCTCATCAAAATGTCCCATGCCCTAGTCATCACAATGTTCCGAGACCCCTGTAATCACAATGCTCCATGCCCGTTTTCTTCAGAATGCTCCATGAGACTTGTCATCACACGTCTCCATGGTCTTCATATCACAATGCTCCACGACCTTTTCATCACCATGCTCCATTCCCTTGTAATCACAATGCTCCATGATCCATGTCATCACAATAATCCATAATATTTTCAGCCCAATGCTCCACGACCTACTCATCACAACGCTCCATGGCCAATATCATCACAATGCTCCATGACCACAGTCATCACAACACTCCATGACACCTGAAAACACAATGATCCGGGACTCTTGTCATCACAATGTTCCTTTCCCTAGACATCACAATGCTCCATGACCCCTCTCATCACAATACTCCATGAACATTTTCAGCACTATGCTCCATGACCCTTGTCATCACAATGATCCATGCCCTTGTCATCCCAATGATCCATGAACCCTGTATTCACAATGCTCCGTGACGCTTGTCATCACAGTGCTCCATGACAACTGTCATCACAATGCTCCATGGCTTTGTCACCAAAATGCTACATGACGTTGTCATTACAATGCTCTATACGCTTGTCATCACCAAACTCCATTTCCATTGTCATCACAATCCTCCGTGAGCCCTGGGATCACATTGTTTCATGTCCTAGACAACACAATGCTCCATGCTCCTTGAAATCAAAATGATCCATGACCTCTGTCATCACAATGCTCCAAGCAATTGTCATCACAATGCTCCATTACCTTTGTTATCAGAATCCTCCATGACACTTGGCATCACAATGCTCCATGCCATTGTCATCACAATGGGCCTTTACATATGTCATCACAATGCTCCCTGACACCTGTCTTCACAATACTGCATGACCTGGTCATCACAATGCTCCATGCCCTTGTCATCACAATGCACCATTCCAACTGTCATCGCAATAATCCATGAAACTTATTAGACCAATGGTCCATGCCCTTGTCATCACAATGCTCCATGCCCCTTTTATCACAGTGCTCCTTGACCCCTGTCATCACAATGCTCCGTGACTCCAGTCATCATAATGCTTCATGACCATTGTTATCACACTTGTCCATGCCCTCGTCATCAACAGTCTCTGTGACCATTTTAACCACAATGCTCCATGAACTTTTCATCAAAATGCTCTTTGACCCTTGTCATCCCAATGCTCTATGCCTTTCTCTGCCCAATGCTCCATGACCCTTGTCATCTCAATGCTCCATGAGGTTGTCAGCACAATGCTCCGTGACACATGTCATCACAATGCGCCATACGCTTGTCATCACAGTGCTCCACAACCTTGTCATCTCAATGCTCCATAACCATTGTCTTCACAATGCTCCATGCATTTCTCACCAAAATGCTCTCTCACCACTGATATCACAATGTTACATCACTATTCATCTCAATACTCCCTCCCCCCTGTCATCAAATTACTCCATGACTCCTGTCATCACAATGCTACATGCACTTATCATCACAATGTTGGATGACCCCTGACATCACAATGTTCCTTAACCCCGTCATCAAAATGCTCCATGACCCTTTTCATCACAATGCTCCATGACCGCAGAAATCACAGTGTTCCATAACCATTGTCATCAATATATTCCATAACGCTTTTTATCAAATTGCTCCATGACACTGTCATCACAAGGCTCCCAGCCCTTCTCATCACATTGCCAACACACTTGTCATCAAAATGCTCCATGACCTTTGTCATCACAAAGATTCATGACGCTTGGAAACACAATGCTCCATGTCAATGTTATCAGAATTCTCCAAGAACACTCTCATCACATTGCTCCATGCCCTTGTCATCACAAAGCTCCATGACGCATGTCATCAGAATACTCCATGGCCTTCTCATCACAGTGCTCCATGCAGTTGCCATTACAATGCTCCATTATCCCTGTCATAAAAATGCTCCATGAACCCTGCCATCACGATGTTCCATGGCCTTGTCATCACAATGTTCCAAGACCCCTGTAATCACAATGCTCCATGCCCATTTTCATCTCAATGATCCATGAACCCTCTCATCAAAATGCACCATGCCCATCATCATAATGCTTCATGCTATTGTCACCACAGTGAAATCAAAATGCTCCATGACCTCTGTCATAACAATGCTCCAAACCCTTGTGATCACAATATTCCATAACACTTGTCATAACAATGCCCCATGACACTCGTCATCACAATTTTCCATGGTCTTCTCATCACAATGCTCCATGACCATTGTCATCACAATGCTCAATACCTTTGTCATCAAAATGCTCCCTGACTCTTGTTGTCTGTATGCTCCTTGAACCCTGGCATGAAAAGGCTCCATGCCTTTTTCATCACAATGATCCACGCCCTTTTCATCACAATGCTCCCAGACACCTGTAATCACAATGCTTCATGCCTTTGTCATCAGAAAGCTCAATGACGCATGTCATCAGAATGCTCCTTGGCCTTCTCCTCACAATGCTCCATGCCCTTGTCATCACAAAGATGCAAGAGCCCTGTAATCACAATGTTCCATGTCCCTTGTCATCAGTATGCTCCATGAGACTTGTCATCACAAGGCTCCATGGTTTTCTCATTGCAATGCTCCAGGACAGTGTCATTACAATGTTTCTCGACATTGTCATGAAAATTCTCAATGGCTATTGTCATCATAATTCTCAAAGCCCTAGTCATTACGATGCTCAATTTTATTTGTCATCACAATCCTCCATTAGATTTGGCATCACAATGCTCCATGCCATTGCCATCGCAATGGACCATGACATATATCATCACAATGCTCCCTGACACCTGTCTTCACAATATTCCATGACCTTCTCATCACAATGGTCCATGCGCTTGTCATCACAATGCACCATGCCCACTGTCATCACAATAATCTATGAAACTTGTCAGAACAATGCTCCATGCCCCTGTCATCACAATGCTCCATGCCCTTGTCATCACAAAGCTCCATGACGCATGTCATCAGAATGTTCAATGGCCTTCTCATCACATTGCTCCATGCCCTTGTCATCACAATGCTCCAAGACCCCTGTAATCACAATGCTCCATGCCCCTTTTCATCTCAATGCTCCATGAACCCTGTCATCACAATGAACCATGACCATCATCATAATGCTTCAGGCTGTTGTCATCACAATGAAATCAAAATGCTCAATGACATGTGTCATCATAATGCTCCAAACCCTTGTGATCACAATGTTCCATAACACTTATCATCACAACACACCTGACGCTCAACATCATGATTATCCATGGTCTTCTCATCACAATGCTCCATGAAATTTGTCATCACAATGCTCAATACACATGTCATCACAACGTTCCCTGACACATTTGTCTGTATGCTCCTTGAACCCTGTCATGGAAAGGCTCCATGCCTTTTTCATCACAATGATCCATGCCCTTTTCATCACAATGCTCCAAGACCCCGTTAATCACAATGCTCCATGCCCTTGTCATCACAAAGCTCCATGACGCCTGTCAGAAGAGTGCTCCATGGCCTTTTCATCACAATGCTCCAAGCCCTTGTTTTCACAATGCTCCATGACCCCTGTAATCACAGTGATCCATGCCCCTTTTCATCAGAATGCTCCATGAGACTTAACATCACAAGTCTCCATGTTCTTCTCATCAAAATGCTCCAGGACCTTGTCATCACTATGCTCCATTCCATTGTCATCACAATGCTCCATGAAAACTGTCTTCACAATACTCCATGAGCATTTTCAGCCCAATGCTCCATGACCTTCTCATCACAATGCTCCATGACCAATATCATCACAATGCTCCATGACCACTGTCATCACATAACTCCATGACACCTGACAACACAATGATCCGAGAGTCTTGTCATCACAATGTTCCTTTCCCTAGACATCACAATGCTCCATGACCACTCTCATCACAATACTCCATGAACATTGTCAGCCCTCTGCTCCATGACACTTGTCATCACAATGATCCATGCCCTTGTCATCCCAATGATCCATGAACCCTGTATTCACAATGCTCCGTGACGCTTGTCATCACAGTGCTCCATGACACCTGTCATCACAATGCTCCATGTCTTTGTCAGCAAAAAGCTACATGACCTTGTCATTACAATGCTCTATGCGCTTGTCATCACAATATTCCATTACCATTGTCATCACAATCCTCCATGAACTGTGGGATCACATTGTTTCATGTCCTAGACATCACAATGCTCCATGCTCCTTGAAATCAAAATGATCCATGACCTCTGTCATCACAATGCTCCAAACCCTTGTGATCACAGTGTTCCATAACACTTGTCATCACAACGCTCCATGATGCCTGTCATCCAATAATCCATGCCCTTTTCATCACAAGGCTCCATGACATTTGTCATCACAATTCTCAACACACATGTCATCACAATGCTCCCTGACACTTGTCGTCAGAATGCTCCTTGAACACTGTCACGAAAAGTCTCCATGCCTTTTTCATCACAATGCCCCATGCGGTTTTCATCACAGTGCACCATGCCCACTGTCATCACAGTAATCTATGAAACTGGTCAGGCCAATGTTTCATGCCCCTGTCATCACAATGCTCCATGCCCTAGTCATCACAATCCTCCATGACCCCTGTCATCTCAATGCTCCGTGACTCCAGTCATCACAATGCTACATATCGTTTGCCATCACAATGGTCCATGCTCGCGTCATCACAAGGATCTGTGACATTTGGATCCACAATGCTCCATGAACTTTTCATCACAATGCTCCATGACCATTGTCATTACAATGCTCCATGCCTTTGGCAGAAAAATATTCCATGTCCCTTGTCATCACAATGTGCCACGCGCTTTTCCTCACAAAGGTCCACAAACTTTTCATTGCAATGCTCCATAAACCTTATAATCACAATGCTCCATGCATTTCTCATCAAAATGCTCTCTCACAAGAGATATCACAGTGTTACATCACTAGTCGTCACAATACTCCCTCACCGCTGTAATCACAATATTCCATGACCCCTGTCATCACAATGCTACATCCCCATATAATAACAATGTTCCCTGACCCCTGACATCAAAATGTTCCATAACCCCTGTCATCAAAATGCTCCATGATCCTTTTCAACCCAAAGATCCATGAACCCTGACATCACAATGTTCTATAACCCCTGTCTTCAAAATGTT
The DNA here is from genome assembly GCF_964165515.1 of Mesoplodon bidens. Taxonomy (NCBI): domain Eukaryota; kingdom Metazoa; phylum Chordata; class Mammalia; order Artiodactyla; family Ziphiidae; genus Mesoplodon; species Mesoplodon bidens. The sequence continues at coordinate 83,861 of NW_027671898.1, forward strand.
CCATTACACTTTTCATCAAATTCCTGCATAAACTTGTCACCAAAATACTCCCTGCCCTTCTCATCACAATGCACCACACCCTTGTCATCAAAATGCTCCATGACCTTTGTCATCAGAAAGCTCCATGACCCTTGGCATCACAATGCTCCATATCATTGTCATCCTAAAGCTCCATGACACTTGTCATCACAATGCTCAATGCCCTTCTCATCACAATGCTCCATGTCCTTGTCATTACAAACTTCATTGACTCATGTATCACAGTGTTCCGTGCCCTTGTCATCACAATGCTCCATGCCCACTCTCATCACAATAATCCATGAAATATTTCAGACCAATGTTCCATGTCCTTCTCATCACAGTGCTCCATTACCCCTGTCATAACAATGCTCCATGACTCCTGCCATCACAATGTTCCACGGCGTTGTCATTCACAAGGGTCCATGACACTTGTCATCTCAATGCTCCAAGACCACTGTAATCAAAATTCTCCATGCCCTTCTCATCACAAAGATCCATGACGCATGCCATCAGAATGTTCCATGCCCTTGTCATCACAACGCTCCTTGCCTTCTCATCACAATGCTCCCAGACCCTTTTAATCACAATGCTCCATGCCCCTTTTCATCTCAATGCTCCATGAACCCTGTCAACACAATGTACCATGCCCATCATCATAATGCTTCAGGCTATTGTCATCACAATGAAATCAAAATGCTCGATGACCTCTGTCATCACAATGCTCCAAACTCTTTTGATCACAATGTTCCATAACACTTATCGTCACAACACCCCATGACGCTCATCATCACAATTTTCCATGGTCTTCTCATCACTATGCTCCATAACCCTTGTCATCACAATGCTCTATACACTTGTCATCACAATGCTCCCTGACACTTGTCGTCAGTATGCTCCTTGAAACCTATCATGACAGGGCTCCATGCCCTTTTCATCACAATTCTCCAAGACCCCTGTAATCGCAGTGCTCCATGCACTTGTCATCACAAAGCTCCATGACGCTTGTCATCAGAATACTCCATGGCCTCCTCACAATGCTCCATGCCCTTGTCATAACAATGTTCCAAGACTCCTGTAATCACAATGCTCCATGCCCCTTTTCATCAGAATGCTCCAGGAGACTTGTCATCAAAAGTCTCCATGGTCTTCTATTCACAATGCTACATTTCCTTGTCATCACAATGTTCCATGACCCCTGTAATCACAATACTCCATGAACATTTTCAGCCCAATGCTCCATGACATTCTCATCACAATGCTCCATGACCAATATCATCACAATGCTCCATGACCACTGTCATCACAACACTCCATGACCACTGACAACACAGTGATACTGGACTCTTGTCATCACAATGCTCAATTCCCTACTCATCACAATGCTCCATGATCCCTGTCATCACTATACTCCATGAACATTTTCAGCCAAATGCTCAATGACGCTTATCATCACAATCATCCATGCTCTTGTCATCCCAATGCTCCATGACCCCTGTATACACAATGCTCAGTGACGCATGTCACCAAAGTGCTTCATGACACCTGTCATCACAGTGCTCCATGCCTTTGTCAGCAAAATGCTACATGACCCTGTCATTACAGTGCTCTATGTGCTTGTCATCACAAAACTGCATTACCAATTTATCACAATCCTCCATGAACCTTGGGATCACATTGCTTCATGACCTTGTCATCACAATGCTCCATGCTCCTTGAAATCAAAATGATCCATGACTCTGTCATCACAATGCTCCAAAACCTTGTGAGCACAATGTTCCATAACACTTGTCATCACAATGCTCATTGACTCTTGTCGTCAGAATGCTCCTTGAAACCTGTCACTAAAAGGCTCCATGCCTTTTTCATCACAAAGCCCCATGCCATTTTCATCACAGTGCTCCATGCCATTGTCATCAAAATACACCTCAATTTTGTCATCAAAATGCTCCATGACCCGTGTCATCACAATTCTCCATGCACTTGCCAGCACAATGCTCAATGACATTTGTCATCACAATGCTCCAAACCATTGTCATCACAAAGCATCATTACCTTTGTCATCAGAATCCTCCATGACACTTGGCATCACAATGCTCCATGCCATTATCATCACACTGGGCCATTACATATGTCATCACAATGCTCCCTGACACCTGTCTTCACAATACAGCATGACGTGGTCTTCACAATGCTCCATGCCCTTGTCATCACAATGCGCCATTCCAACTGTCATTGCAATAATCCATAAAATTTATTAGACCAATGTTCCATGCCCTTGTCATCACAATGCTCCATGGCCTTGTTATCAAAATGCTCCGTGACTCCAGTCATCACAATGCTTCATGACCTTTGTCATCAAAATGGTCCATGCCCTCGTCATCAACAGTCTCCGTGACCTTTTTAACCTCTATGCTCCATGAAATTTTCATCGCAATGCTCTTTGACCCTTGTCATCACAATAATCTATGCCTTTCTCAACGCAATGCTCCATGACCATTATCATCACAATGCTCCATGCGCTTGTCAGCACAATGCTCCATGACACGTCATCACAATGCACCATGCGCTTGTCATCACAGTGCTCCACAGTCTTGTCATCACAATGCTCCATGCAGTTCTCATCAATATGCTCTCTCACCACTGATATCACAATGTTAAATCACTATTCATCACAATACTCCCTCACCCCTGTCATCACAATGTTCCATGACTCCTGTCATCACAATGCTATATGCACTTATCATCACAAAGTTCGAAGACCTATGACATCACAATGTTCCATAAACACAGTCATCAAAATGTTCCATGACCCTTTTCATCAAAATGCTCCATGCCCTGGTCATCACAATGCTCCATGTCCCTTGTCATCATATTTCTCCATGTCCTTGTCCTCGCAATGCTCCATGACAGTTCTCATCACAATGTTACGTATTTTTGTCATCAAAATTCTCCATGCACATGTCATCGCAATGCCCCATGACCCCTGTCATAGCAAGCTCCATGCCTCTGTCATCACAATGCTTCACGATCTTTTCATCAAAATTCTCAATTGGGGTTGTCATCAAAATGCTCCATGACCCTTGTCATCACAATGCACCAAGCCCTTGTCATCACAATGCTCCATTACTTTTGTCATCACAATTCTCAAAAACACATGTCATCACAATGCTCCATGCCATTGTCATCACAATGGAACATGAAATATGTCATCACAATGCTCCCTGACACCTGTCTTCACAATACTCCATGACCTTGTCATCACAATGTGCCATGCCCACTGTCAACACAATTATCCATGAAACTTGTCAGACCAATGTTCCATGCCCCTGTCATCACAATGCTCCATGCCCTTGTCATCACAATGCTCCATGACACCAGTTCTCACAATGCTCCATGACTCCAGTCATCACAAGGCTTCATAACCTGTGTCATCACAATGATCCATGCCCTCATCATCACAAGGCTCTGTGAACTTTGTCACCACAATGCTCCATGAACTTTTCATCACAATGCTCCGTGACACTTGTTATCACAATGCTCTGTCCCTTTGTCAACTCAATGCTCCATGACCCTTGTCATCACAATGTTCCATGCGCTTGTCAGCGCAGTGCTCCATGACACATGTCATCATTATGCTCCATAAACCTTGTCATCACAATGCTCCTTGCAGGTCTTATCAAAATGCTCTTTCACCACTGATATCAAAATGTTCCCTCACTAGTCATCACAATACACCCACTCCCCTGTCATCACAATGGTCCATAACAACCGTCATGAAAATGTTCCATGACCCCTAACATCACAATGTTCCATAACCCCTGTCATCAAAATGTTCCATAACCCTTTTCATCAAATTGCTCCATGACCCTGTCATCACAATGCTCCCTGCCCTTCTCATCACAATGCACAACACACTTTTCATCAAAATGCTCCATGACTTTGTCATCACAAAGATCCATGACCCTTGGCATCACAATGCTCCATGTCATTGTCATCACAGTGTTCCATGATCGCTCTCATTACATTGCTTCATGCCCTTGTCGTTACAAAGCTCCATGACGCATGTCATCAGAATGCTCCATGGCCTTCTCATCACAGTGCTCCATGCCCTTGCCATCACAATGCTCCATTACACCTCTCATCACAATGCTCCAAGAACCCTGTAATAACAATGCCCCTTTTCATCTCAACGCTCCGTGAACCCTGTCAACACAATGCACCATGCCCATCATCATAATGCTTCAGGCTATTGTCATCACAATGAAATCATAATGCTCCATGACCTCTCTCACCACAATGCTCCAAATCCTTGTGATCAAAATGTTCCATAACACTTATCAACACAACGCCCCATGACGCTAGTCATCACAATTATCCATGGTCTTCTCATCACAATGCTCTACGGTCTTGCCATCACAATGCTCCATGCCCTGGTCATCACAATTCTCCAAATTCTTGGCATCACTATGTTCCATGACACTTCTCATCACAGTGTTACATGTTTGTCAGCACAATACTCCACAAACTTGTCATCAGAATGCTCCATGACCCTTGTCATCACAATTATCCATGCACTTGTCATCACAAAGCTCCATGCCCTTGTCATCACAATGCTCCATGACCCCTGTCATCACAATATTCCATGAACATTTTCAGCCCTATGCTCCATGACTTTCTCATCACAATGCTCCATGACCAATATCATCCCAATGCTCCATGAACACTGTCATCACAACACTCCATGACACTTGACAACACAATGATCCGGGACTCTTGTCATCACAATGCCCAATTACCTAGTCATCACAATGCTCCATTACCCCTGTCATCGCAATACTCCATGAATATATTCAGCCCAAACTCCATGACCCTTGTCATCAAAATGATCCGTGCCCTAGTCATCACAATGCTCCATGACCTCTGTATTCACAGTGCTCTGTGACACTTGTCCTCACAGTGTTCCATGACACCTGTCATAACAATGTTGCATGACCCCTGCCATCCCAATATTACACTGTCTTGTCATCACAAGGCTCCATGACCCTTGTCATCACAATGCTCCAAGACCACTGTAATCACAGAGCTCCATGCCCCATTTCATCTCATTGATCCATGAAACCTGTCATCACAATGCACCATGCCCATCATCATAATGCTTCATGCTATTGTCATCACAATGAAATCAAAATGGTCCATAACCTCTGTCATAACAATGCTCCAAACCCTTGCTATCACAATATTCCATAACACTTTTCATCACAGTGCCCCATGACGCTCGTCATCACAATTATCCTTGGTCTTCTCATCACAATGCCCCATACATTTGTCATCACAATGCTCAATACACTTGTCATCAAAATGCTCCCTAACACTTGCTGTCTGTATGCTCCTTGAACCCTGTCTTGACAAGCCACCATGCCTTTTTCATCACAATGAGCCATGCCCGTTTCATCACAATGCACCAAGACCATTGTAATCACAATGTTCCATGCTCCTGTCATCACAAAGCTCCATGACAAATGTCATCAGTATGTTCCATGGCCTTCTCATCAAAATGCTCCATGCCCTTGTCACCACAATGCTCCAAGACCCCTGTAATCACAATGCTCCATGCCCCTATTCATCACAATGCCCCATGAACCCTGTCATCACAATGCATCATGCCCACTATCATAATGCTTCAGGCTATTGTCAGCACAATGAAATCAAAATTCTCAAATACCTCTGTCATCACAATGCTCCATGATCCCTGTTATCACAATACTCCATGAACATTTTCAACCCAATGCTCCATGACCCTTGCCATCACAATGATCAATGCCCTTGTCATCCCAGTGCTCCATGACCCCTGTATTCACAATGCTCCGTGATGCTTGTCATCACAGTGCTCCTTGACACCTGTCATCACAATGCTCCATGCCTCTGTCAGCAAAATGCTACATGACTTTTTCATTACAATGCTCTATGCGCTTGTCATCACAATACTCCATGACCATTGTCATCACAATCCTCCATGAACCTTGGGATCACATTGCTTCATGTCCTTGTCATCACAATGCTCCATGCTCTTTGAAATCAAAATGATCCATGACCTCTCTCATCACAATGCTCCAAACCCTTGTGATAAAAATGTTCCATAACACTTGTCATCACAATGCTCCATGATGCCTGTCATCACAGTACTCCATGCCCTTTTCATCACAATGCTCCATGACCTTTGTCATCACAATTCTCAATACACATGTTATCACAATGCTCCCTGACACTTGTCGTCAGAATGCTCCTTGAACAGTGTCACGAAAATGCTCCATGCCGTTTTCATCACAATGTCCCATGCCGTTTTCATCACAATGCTCCATGCCATTGTCATCAAAATACTCCACAATCTTGTCATCACACTCCTCCATGACCCTTGTTTTCACAATTCTCCATGCACTTGCCAGCACAATGCTCCATGGTCCTTGTCATCACAATGCTCCAAGCTATTGTCATCACAATACTCCGTTACATTTGTCATCAGAATCCTCCATGACACTTGGCATCACAATGCTCCATGCCATTGTCATCACAATGGGCCATTACATAATTCATTTCAATGCTCCCTGACAACTGTTTTCACAATATTGCATGACCTGGTCATCACAATGCTCCATGCCCTTGTCATCACAATGCGCCATTCAAAATGTCATCACAATAATCCATGAAACTTCTTAGACCAATGCTCCATGCCCTTGTCATCACAATGCTTCATGCCCTTGTTATCACAATGCTCTATGACCCCTGTAATCACAATGCTCCGTGATTCCAATCATCACAATGTTTAATGACATTTTTCATCACAATGGTCCATGCCCTCGTCATCAACAGTCTCTGTGACTATTTAACCACAATGCTCTATGAACTTTTCATCACAATGCTCTTTGATCTTTGTCATCACAATGCACTATGCCTTTCTCAGAACAATGCTCCATGACCCTTGTCATCACAATGCTCCATGTGCTTGTCAGGACAGTGCTCCGTGACACATGTCATCACAATGCTCCATAAACATTGTCATCACAACGTTCCATGCACTTCTCATCAAAATGCCCTCTCACCACTGATATCAAAATGTTACATCACTATTCGTCACAATACTCCCGCACCCGTCATCACAATGTTCCATGACTCCTGTCATCACAATGCTACATGCACTTATCATCACAATGTTCGATGACCCCTGACATCACAATGTTCCATAAACCCTATCATCAAGATGCTCCATGACACTTTTCATCATATTGCTCCATGACCCTGTCATCACAATTCTCCCTGCCCTTCTCATCACAATGCACAACACCCTTGTCATCAAGATGTTCCATGACACTTGGCATCACAGTGCTCCATGTCACTGTCATCACAATGCTCTATGAACGCTCTCATCACATTGCTCCATGCCCTTGTCATCACAAAGCTACATGACACATGTAATCAGTATGCACCATGGTTTTCTCATCACAGTGTTCCATTCACTTGCCATCACATTGCTCCATTACACCTGTCATAACAATGTTCCATGATCCCTGCCATCACGTTGTTCCATGGCCTTGTCATCACAAGGCTCCTTACCCTTCTCCTCACAATGCTCCAATAACCCTGTAATCACAATGCTCCATGCCCATTTTCATCTCAATGACCCATGAAACCTGTCATCACAATGCACCATGCACATCATCATAATGATTCATAATATTGTCATCACAATGAAATCAAAATGCTCCATAACCTCTGTAATAACAATGCTCCAAACCGTTGTGATCACAATATTCCATTACACTTGTCATCATAGTGCCCCATTACGCTCGTCATCAAAATTATCCATGCCTTTCTCATCGAAATGCTCCATTACCCCTCTCTTAAAAATGCTCCATGACCACTGCCATCACAATGTTCCACGGCCTTGTCATCACATGGCTCCATGACACTTGTCATCACGATGCTCAAAGACACCTGTCATCACAATGCCCCATGCGTTTGTCAGCAAAATGCTACATGACATTGTCATTACTATGCTCTTTGCGCTTGTCATCACAATACTCCATTACCATTGTCATCACAATCCTCCATGAATATTGGGATCTCATTGCTTCATGTCCTTGTCATCACAATGCTCCATGCTCCTTGAAATCAAAATGATCCATGACCTCTGTCATCACTATGCTCCAAACACTGGTGATTACAATGTTCCACAACACTTGTCATCACAATGCTCCATGATGCCTGTCATCACAATATTCCATGCCCTTGTCATCACAATGCTCCCTGACACTTGTCGTCAGAATGCTCCTTGAAACCTGTCACGAAAAGGCTCCATGCCTTTTTCATCAAAATGCCCCATGCCGTTTTCATCACAATGCTCCATGCCATTGTCATCACTATAATTCACAAGCTTGACATCAGATTGCTCCATGACCTTTGTCATCACAATTCTCCATGCACTTGTCAGCACAATGCTCCCTGACCTTTGTCATCACAATGCCCCAAGCCATTGTCATCACAATGCTCCATTAACTTTGTCATAAGAATCCTCCATGACACTTGGCATCACAATGCTCCATGCCATTGTCATCGCAATGGGCCATTACAAATGTCATCACAATGCTCCCTGACACCTGTCTTCACAATAGTGCATGACCTGGTCATCACAATACTCCATGCCCTTGTGATCACAATGCGCCATTCCAACTGTCATCACAATAATCCATGAAACTTATTAGAATACTCCATTCCCTTGTCATCACAATGCTACATTCGTAGTTATCACAATGCTCCATGACGCCTGTCATCACAATGCTCCGTGACTCCAGTCATCACAATGCTTCATGACTTTTCTCATCACAATGGTCCATGCCCTCATCATCAACAGTCTCTGTGACCTTTTTAACAATGCTCTATGAAATTTTCATCATTATGCTCTTTGACCCTTGTCATCACAATTCTCTATGCCTTTCTCAGCACAGTGCTCCATGACCCTTTTCATCACAATGCTCCATGCGCTTGTCAGCACAATGCTCCGCGACACATGTCATCACAATGCACCATGCGATTGTCATCACAGTGCTCCACAATCTTGTCAGCACAATGCTCCATAAACTTTGTCATCACAATGTTCCATGCACTTCTCATCCAAATGCTCTCTCACCAGAGATATCACAATGTTCCATCAATAGTCATCACAATACTAGCTCACCCCTCTAATCACAATATTCCATGACACCTGTTATCACAATGCTACATGCCCTTATCATCACAATGTTCCATGACCCCTGACGACACCATGTTCCATAACCCTTGTCATCAAAATGCTCCATGACCCTTTTCATCCCAAAGCTCCATGACCCCAGACATCACAATATTCTATAACCCCTGTCATCAAAATGTTCCATTACACTTTTCATCAAATTGCTGCATGACCCTGTCATCAAAATGCTCCCTGCCTTTCTCATCACAATGCACCACGCCCTTGTCATAAAAATGTTCCATGACCTTTGTCATCACAAAGCTCCATGATACTTGGCATCACAATGCTCCAAGTCATTGTCATCACAATTCTCCATGAACCCTCTCATCACATTTCTCCATGCTTTTGTCATCACAAAGCTCCATGACACTTGTCATCACAATGCTCGATGCCCTTCTCATCACAATGCTCCATGCCCTTGCCATCACAATGCTCCATTACCCCTGTCATGACAATGCTCCATGAACCCTGCCATCACGATGTTCCATGGCCTTGTCATCACAAGGCTCCATGACCGTTCTCATCACAATGCTCCATGAACCCTGTCATGACAATGCTCCATGAACACTGCCATCAAGACGTTCCATGGACTTGTCATCACAAGACTCCATGACCCTTGCCATCACAATGATCCAAGTCCCTGGTAATCACAATGCTCCATGCCATTGGCATCACAAAACTCCATGACACATATCATCAGAAAGTTCCATGGCCTTTTCATCACAATGCTCCATGCTCTTGTCATCACAATGCTCCAAGACCCCTGTAATTACAATGCTCCATGCCCCTTTTCATCTCAATGTTCCATGAACCCTGTCATCACAATGCACCATGCCCATCATCATAATGCTTCATACTATTGTCATCACAATGAAATCAAAATGCTCCATGACCTCTGTCATCATAATGCTCCAAACCCTTGTGATCACAATCTTCCATAACACTTATCATCACATCACCCCCTGACGCCCATCATCAAAAATATCCATGGTCTTCTCATCACAATTCTCCATGAAATTTGTCATCACAATGCTCAATACACTTGTCATCACAATGCTCCCTGACCCTTGTTGTCTGTATGCTCCTTGAACCCTGTCATGACAAGGCTCCATGCTTTTTTCATCACAATGATCCATGCCCTTTTCATCACAATGCTCCATGACCCGTATAATCAAAATGCTCCATGTCCTTGTCATCACAAAGCTCCATGACGCATGTCAGCAGTGTGCTCCATGGAATTTTTCTAACAATGCTCCAAGCCCTTGTTATCACAATGCTCCAAGAGCCCTGTAATCACAATGATCCATCCCCCTTTTCATCAGAATGCTCCATGAGACTTGTCATCACAAGTCTCCATGTTCTTCTCATTACAATGCTCCAGGACCTTGTCATCACTATGCTCCATTCCCTTGTCATCACAATCCTCCATGACCCCTGCCTTCACAATACTCCATGAACATTTTCAGCCCAATGCTCCATGACCTTCTCATCACAATGCTCAATGACAAATATCATCACAATGCTCCATGACCACTGTCATCACAAAACTCCATGAAACCTGACAACAAAAAGATCCGAGACTCTTGTCATCACAATTCTCCATTCCCTAGTCATCACAATGATCCATTACCCCTCTCATCACAATACTCCTTGAACATTTTCAGCCCAATGCTCCATGACACTTGTCATCACAATGATCCATGCCCTTGTCATCTCAATGATCCATGACCCCTGTATTCACAATGCTCCGTGACGCTTGTCATCACAGTGCTCCATGACACCTGTCATCACAATGCTCCATGGCTTTGTCAGCAAAATGCTACATGACCTTGTCATTACAATGCTCTATGCGCTTGTCATCACAATACTCCATTACCATTGTCATCACAATCCTCCATGAACCTTGGGATCACATTGCAGCATGTCCTAGTCATCACAAGGCTCCATGCTCCTTGAAGTAAAAATGATCCATGACCTCTGTCATCACAATGCTCCAAACACTTGTGATCACAATGTTCCATAACACTTGTCATCACAATGCTCCATGATGCCTGTCACCACAATACTCCATGCCCTTTTCATCACAATGCTCCATGACCTTTGTCATCACAATTCTCAATACACTTGTCATCACAATGATTCCTGACACTTGTCGTCAGAATGCTCCTTGAACCCTGTCACGAAAAGGCTCCATGCCATTTTCATCATAATGCCCCATGCCATTTTCATCACAATAATCCATGCCTTTGTCATCAAAATACTCCAAAAGCTTGTCATCCAAATGCTTCATGACCCGTGTCTTCACAATTATCCATGCACTTGCCAGCATAATGCTCCCAGACACTTGTCATCACAATGCTCCAAGCCATTGTCATCACAATGTTCCATTACCTTTGTCATCAGAATCCTCCATGACACTAGGCATCACAATGCTCCATGCCATTGTCATCACAATGGGCCATTACATATGTCATTACAATGCTCCCTGACAACTGTCTTCACAATAATGCATGACCTGGTCATCACAATGCTCCATGCCCTTGTCATCACAATGTGCCATTCAAACTGTCAACGCAATAATCCATGAAAATTATTAGACCAAAGCTCCATGCCCTTGTCATCACAATGCACCATGATCCCTATCATCACAATGCTCCGTGACTCCAGTCATCACAATGGTTCAGGACGTTTGTCATCACAATGGTCTATGCCCTCGTCATCAACAGTCTATGTGACCTTTTTAACAACAATGCTCCATGAACTTTTCATCACAATGCTCTTTGACCCTTGTCATCACAATGCTCTGTGCCTTTCTAAGCACAATGCTCCAAGACCATTGTCATCACAATCCTACATGTGCTAGTTAGGACAATGCTCCAAGACAAATGTCATCAAAATGCTCCATGCGCTTGTCATCACATTGCTCCAAAATCTTGTCATCACAATGCGCCGTAAACCTTGTCATCACAATGCTCCATGCACTTCTCAACAAAATGCTCTCTCACCACTAATATCACAATGTTACATCACTATTCGTCACAATGCTCCCTCACCCCTGTCATCACAATGTTACATGACTACTGTCATCACAATGCTCCATGCCCCTATTCATCAGTATGCTCCATGAGATTTGTCATCACAAGGCTCCATGGTTTTCTCATCACAATGCTCCAGGAAATTGTCATCACAATGCTTCACGACCTTGTCCTGAAAATTCTCAATGGCCCTAGTCATGATAATGCTCCAAGCCCTAGTCATCACAATGCTTCATTATATTTGTCATCACAATCCTCCATTACATTTGGCATCACAATGCTCCCTGCCATTTTCATCGCAATGGATCATGACATATATCATCACAATGCTCCCTGACACCTGTCTTCACAATACTCCATGACCTTCTCGTCACAATGCTCCATGACCATTGTCATCACAATGTGCCACGCACTTTTCATCACACCGGTCCACAAATTTGTCATTGCAGTGCTCCATAAACCTTGGAATCACAATGCTCCATACCCTTCTCATCACAATGCTCCATTATCGCTGTCATAACAATGCTCCATGAACCCTGCCATCACAATGTTCCAGGGCCTTGTCATCACAAGGCTCCATGACACTTGTCATCACAATGCTCCAAGACCCCTGTAATCACAATGCTCCATGCCCTTGTCTTCACAAAGCTCCATGACACATGTCATCAGAATGTTCCATGCCCTTCTCATCACAATGCTCCATTACCCCTGTCATCACAATGCTCCATGACCGCTGCCATCACAATGTTCCACGGCCTTGTCATCACAAGGCTCCCTGACACTTGTCGTCACAATGTTCCAAGACACCTGTCATCACAATGCTCCATGCCTTTGTCAGAAAAATACTACATGACCTTGTCATTACTATGTTCTTTGCGCATGTCATCACAATACTCCATTACATATATCATCACAATCCTCCATGAATCTTGGGATCACATTGCGTCATGCCCTTGTCATCACAATGCTCCATGCTCCCTGAAATCAAAATGATCCATGACCTTTGTCATCACAATGCTCCAAACCCTTGTGTTCACAGTGATCCATAACACTTCTCATCACAACGATCCATGATGCCTGTCATCACAATACTCCATGCCCTTTGCATCACAATGCTCCATGAACTTTGTCATCACAATTCTCAATACACTTGTCATCGCAATGCTCCCTGACACTTGTCGTCAGAATGCTCCTTGAAACCTGTCACGAAAAGGCTCCATGCCTTTTTCATCACAATGCCCCATGCCATTTTCATCGCAATGCTCCATGCCATTGTCATCAAAATACTCCATAAGCTTGTCATCAGAATGCTCCTTGACCCTTGTCATCCCAATTCTCCACGCACTTGTCAGGAAAATGCTCCCTGACCAATGTCGCCACAATGTCCCAAGCCAATGTGATCACAATGCTCCATTAGATTTGTCATCAGAATCCTCCATGACACTTGGCATCACAATGCTCCATGCCATTGTCATCACATTGGTCCATTACAAATGTCTTCGCAATGCTCCCTGATACCTGTCTTCACAATACTGCATGACATGGTCTTCACAATGCTCCATGCCCTTGTGATCACAATGCGCCATTCCAACTGTCATCACAATAATCCATGAAACTTATTAGAATGCTCCATGCCCTTGTCATCACAATGCTACATGCCCGAGTTATCACAATGCACCATGACCCCTGTCATCGCAATGCTCCGTGACTCCAGTCATCACAATGCTTCATGACTTTTGTCATCACAATGGTCCATGCCCTCATCATCAACAGTCTCTGTGACCTATTTAACAACAATGCTCCATGAAATATTCATCATAATGCTCTTTGACCCTTGTCATCACAATGCTCTATGCCTTTCTCAGCACAGTGTTCCATGACCATTTTCATCACAATGCTCCATGTGCTTGTCAGCACAATGCTCCGCGACACATGTCATCACAATGCACCATGCGATTGTCATCACAGTGTTCCACAATCTTGTCATCAGAATGCTCTATAAAACTTGTGATCACAATGTTCCATGCACTTCTCATCAAAATGCTCTCTCAGCACAGATATCACAATGGTACATCACTGTTCGTCACAATACTCCCTCACCCCTGTCATCACAGTGTTCCATGACTCCTGTCATCACAATGCTACATGCATTATCATCACAATGTTCGATGACACCTGACATCAAAATGTTCCATAACCCGTCATCAAAATGCTCCATGACCCGTTTCATCAAAATGCTCCATGACCCCTGACATCACAATGTTCTATAACACCTGTCATCAAAATGTTCCATGACCCTTTTCATCAAATTGCTCCATAAACCTGTCATCAAAATGATCCCTGCCCTTCTCATTACAATGCACATCGACCTTGTCATCAAAATGCTCCATTACCTTTGTCATTACAAAGATCCATGACCCTTGGCATCACAGTGCTCCATGTCATTTTCATCACAATGCTCCATGAAAGCTCTCATCACATTACTCCATGCCCTTTTCATCACAGTGCTCCATGACACATGTCATTAGAATGCTCCATGGTCTTGTCTTCAAAAGGCTCCAAGACCCTTCTCATCACAATGCTCCAAGACCCCTGTAATCACAATGCTCCATGTCCCTTTTCATCTCAATGAACAATGAACCCTGTCATCACAATGCACCATGACCATCATCATAATGCTTCATGCTATTGTCATCACAATGAAATCAAAATGCATCATGACCTCTGTCATAACAATGCTCCAAACCCTTGTGATCACAATATTCCATAACACTTGTCATCACAATGCCCCATGACACTCGTCATCACAATTATCCATGGTTTTCTCACCACAATGCTCCATGACCTTTGTCATCACAATGTTCAATACACTTGTCATCAAAATGCTCCCCGACACTTGTTATCTGTATGCTCCTTGAACCCTGTCATGACAAGGCTCCATGCCATTTTCATCACAATGATCCATGCCCTTTTCATCACAGTGCTCCAAGACCCCTGTAATCACAATGCTCCATGCCCCTGTCATCACAAAGCTCAATGACTCATGTCATTAGAATGCTCCTTGGCCTTCTCCTCACAATGATCCATGCCCTTGTCATCACAATGTTCCAAGACCCATGTAATCACAATGGTCCATGCCCCTGTTCATCAGTATGTTCCATGAGATTTGTCATCACAAGGCTCCATGGTTTTCTTATCACAATGCTCCAGGACCTTGTCATCACAGTGCTTCAAGACTTGTCATAAAAATTCTCAATGGCCCTTGTCATCATAATGCTCCAAGCCCTAGTCATCACAATGCTCCATTATATTTGTCATCACAATCCCCCATTACATTTGGCATCACAATGCTCCCTGCCATTGTCATCACAATGGACCGTGACCTATGTCATCACAATGCTCCCTGACACCTGTCTTTACAATACTCCATGACCTTCTCATCACAATGTTCCATGCCCTTGTCATCACAATGCTGCATGACCAGTGTCATCACAATAATCTATGAAACTTGTTAGAGCAATGCTCCATTCCCTTGTCATCACAATGCTCCTTGCCCTTGTCATCACAATGCTCCAGGAACCCTGTCATCACAATGCTCCGTGACTCAAGTCGTCACAATGCTTCATAACGTTTGTCATCACAATGGTCCATGCACCCGTCATCTCAATGCTCTGTGACATTTGTAACCACAATGCTCCATGAACTATTCATCACAGTGCTCCGTGACCCTTGTCATCACAATGCTCCATGTCTTTGTCAGAACAATGCCCCATGACCCTTGTCATCACAATGTGCCAATCGATTTTCATCACAACGTTCCACAACCTTGTCATTGCAATGCTCCATAAACCCTGTAATCACAATGCTCCATGCACTTCTCATCAAAATGCTCTCTCACGAGAAATATCACAGTGTTTCATCACTAGTCATCAGAATACTCCCTCACGCCTGTAAACACAATGTGCCATGACTCCTGTCATCACATTGCTACATCCCTTTATCATCACAATGTTCCATGACCCTTGATATCACAATATTCCATAACCCCTGTCATCAAAATGCTCCATGACCATATACATTCAAAAGCTCCTTGACCCCTGATATCACAATGTTCTATAACCCCAGTCATCAAAATAGTCCATTACACTTTTCATCAAATTGCTGCATGACCCTGTCATCAAAATGCTCCCTGCATTTCTCATCACAATGCACCACGCCCTTGTCATAAAAATGTTCCATGACCTTTGTCAAAACAAAGCTCCATGATACTTGGCATCACAATGCTCAATGTCATTGCCATCACAATTCTCCATGAAACTTCTCATCATATTTCTCCATGCATTTGTCATCACAAAGCTCCATGACACTTGTCATCACAATGCTCGATGCCCTTCTCATCACAATGCTCCATGCCCTTGCCATCACAATGCTCCATTACCCCTGTCATGACAATGCTCCATGACCCCTGCCATCACGATGTTCCATGGCCTTGTCATCACAAGGCTCCATGACCCTTCTCATCACAATGCTCCATTACTTCTATCATAACAATGCTCCATGACCCCTGCCATCACAAGGTTTCACGGCCTTGTCATCACAGGACTCCATGACCCTTGCCATCACAATGATCCAAGACCCTAGTAATCACAATGCTCCATGCCCTTGGCATCACAAAGCTCCATGACACATGTCATCAGAATGTTCCATGCCATTTTCATCACAGTGCTCCATGCCCTTGTCATCACAATGCTCCAAGACCCCTGTAATTACAATGCTCCGTGCCCCTTTTCATCTCAATGCTCCATGAACCCT
The DNA here is from genome assembly GCF_964165515.1 of Mesoplodon bidens. Taxonomy (NCBI): domain Eukaryota; kingdom Metazoa; phylum Chordata; class Mammalia; order Artiodactyla; family Ziphiidae; genus Mesoplodon; species Mesoplodon bidens. The sequence goes on from NW_027671898.1 coordinate 101,009, forward strand.
GTCATCACAATGCACCTTGCCCATCATCTTAATGCTTCATACTATTGTCATCACAATGAAATCAAAATGCTCCATGACGTCTGTCATCATAATGCTCCAAACCCTTGTGATCACAATGTTCCATAACACTTATCATCTCATCACCCCCTGACGCTCATCATCACAAATATCCATGGTCTTCTCATCACAATGCTCCATGAAATTTGTCATCACAATGCTCAAAGCACTTGTCATCACAATGCTCCCTGACACTTGTTGTCTGTATGCTGCTTGAACCCTGTCATGAAAAGTTTCCATGCCTTTTTCATCACAATGATCCATGCCCTTTTCATCACAATGCTCCAAGACCCCTTTAATCAAAATGCTCCGTGCCCTTGTCATCACAATGCTCCATGCACCTTTTCATCAGAATGCTCCATGAGACTTGTCATCACAAATCTCCATGTTCTTCTCATCACAATGCTCCAGGACCTTGTCATCACTATGCTCCATTCCCTTGTCATCACAATGCTCCATGACCCCTGCCTTCACAATACTCCATGAACATTTTCAGCCCAATGCTCCATGAACTTCTCATCACAATGCTCAAAGACCAATATCATCACAATGCTCCATGACCACTGTCATCACAAAACTCCATGACACCAGACAACACAATGATCCGAGACTCTTGTCATCACAATGCTCCATTCCCTAGTCATCACAATGCTCCATGACCCCTCTCATCACAATAATCATTGAACATTTTCAGCCCAATGCTCCATGACCCTTGTCATCACAATGATCCATGCCCTTGTCATCTCAATGATCCATGACCCCTGTGTACACAATGCTCTGTGACGCTTGTCATCACAGTTCTCCAAGATCCCTGTAATCAAAATGCTCCATGCTCTTGTCATCACAAAGCTCAATGACGCATGTCATGAGAATGCTCCTTGGTCTTCTCCTCACAATGCTCCTTGCCCTTGTCATCACAATGTTCCAAGACCCCTGTAATCACAATGCTCCATGGCCCTTTTCATCAGTATGCTCCATGAGACTTGTCATCACAAGGCTCCATGGTTTTGTCATCACAATGCTCCAGGAACTTGTCATCCCAATGATTCACTACCTTGCCATGAAAATTCTCAATGGCCATTGTCATCATAATGATCCAAGCCCTAGTCATCACAAAGCTCCATGACATATGTCATCAGAATGTTCCATGGAATTCTTTTAAAAATGCTCCATGCCCTTGTCATTACAATCCTCCATGACCCATGTATAACAGTGTTCAGTGCCCTAGTCATCACAAAGCTCCATGCCCACTCTCATCACAATAATCCATGAAATATTTTATACCAATGCTCCATGCCCTTCTCATCACATTGCTCCATTACCCCTGTCGTAACAATGCTCCATGAACCGTGCCTTCACAATGATCCACGGCCTTGTCATCACAAGGCTCCATGACAATTGTCATCACAATGCTCCAAGACCCATTTAATCACCATGCTCCATGCGCTTGTCATCACAAAGCTCCATGACGCATGTAATCAGAATGTTCCATGGCCTCCTCATCACAATGCTCCATGCCCTTGTCATCACAATGCTCCAAGACCCTTGTAATCATAATGCTCCATGCCCCATTTCATCTAAATGTTCCATGAACCCTGTCATCACAGTGCACTATGCCCATCATCATAATGCTTCAGGGTATTGTCATCACAATGACATCAAAATGTTCCATGACCTCTGTCATCACAGTGCTCCAAAACCTTGTGATCACAATGTTCCATAACACTTATCATCACAACACCCCATGACGCTCATCATCACAATTATCCATGGTCTTCTCATCACAATGCTCCATGACATTTGTCATCACAATGCTCAATACACTTGTCATCACAATGCTCCCTGACACTTGTCGTCAGTGTGCTCCTTGAACCCTGTCATGACAAGGCTCCTTGCCTTTTTCATCACAATGATCCAGGCCGTTTGCATGATAATGCTCCAAGACCCCTGTAATTACAGTGCTCCGTGCCGCTTTTCATCTCAGTGCTCCATGACTCATGTCATCAGAATGCTCCATGGACTTCTCATCACAATGCTCCATGCCCTTGTCATCACAATGCTCCAAGACCCCTGTAATCACAATGTTCCATGCCCCTTTTCATCTCAATGCTCCATGGACCATGTCATCACATTGCATCATGCCCATCATAATAAACCTTCCGGCTATTGTCAGCACAATGAAATCAAAATTCTTCATGACCTCTGTCATCACAGTGCTCCATGACCCCTGTCATCACAAAACTCCATGAACATTTTCAGCCCAATGCTCCATGACATTTGTCATTACAATGATCCTTGCCCTTGTCATCCCAATGCTCCATGACACCTGTATTTACAATGCTCTGTGACGCTTGTCATCACAGTGCTCCATGACACCTGTCATCGCAATGCTCCATGCCTTTGTCAGCAAAAGGCTACATGATATTGTCATTGCAATGCTCTATGTGCTTGTCATCACAATACTCCATTACCATTGTCATCACAATCCTCCATGAAACTTGGGATCACATTGCTTCATGCCCTTGTCATCACAATGCTCCATGCTCCTTGAAATCAAAATGATCCATGACCTCTGTCATAGCAATGCTCTAAACCCTTGTGATCACAATGTTCCATAACCCTTGTCATCACAACGCTCCATGATGCCTTTCATCACAATACTCCATGCCCTTTTTATCACAATGCTCCATGACCTTTGTCATCACAATTCTCAATACACTTGTCATCAAAATGCTTCCTGACAATTGTCCTCAGAATGTTCCTTGAACCCTCTCACGAAAAGGCTCCATGGGTTTTCATCACAGTGCCCCATGCCGTTTTCATCACAATGCTGCATGCTATTGTTATCAAAATACTCCACAAGCTTGTCATCAGAAAGCTCCATGACCCTTGTCATCACAATTCTCCATGCACTTGTCAGCACAATGCTCCCTGAACCTTGTCATCACAATGCTCCAAGCCATTGTAATCACAATGCTCCATTATATTTGTCATCACAATCCTCCATGACATTTGGCCTCACATTGCTCCCAGCCATTGTCATCGCAATGGATCATGACATATGTCATCACAATGCTCCCTGACACCTGTCTTCACAGTACTCCATGATCTTCTCATCACAACGCTCCATGACCTTGTCATCACAACGCTCCATGCCCTTGTCATCACAATGCACCATGTCCACTGTCATCACAATAATCTATGAAATTTGTCTGACCAATGATCCATGCCCCTCTCATCACATCTCTCCAAGCCCTTGTCATCACAATGCTACATGACCCCTGTCATCACAATGCTCCCTGACTCCAGTCATCACAATGCTTCATAACATTTGTCATCACAATGGTCCATGCCCGCATCATCACAAGGCTCTGTGACCTTTGTAACCACAATGCTCCATGAACTTTTCATCACAATTCTCCGTGACCCTTGTCATCACAATGCTCCATGCCTTTGCCAGAAAAATGCTCCATGACCCTTGTCATCACAATGTGTCACGCACTTTTCATCACAACAGTCCACAAATTTGTCATCGCAATGCTCAATAAAACTTGAAATCACAATGCTCCATACCCTTCTCATCAAAATGCTCCATTATCCCTGTCATAACAATGCTCCATGACCCCTTCCATCACAATGTTCCACGGCCTTGTCATCAGAAGGCTCCATGACACTTGTCATCACAATGCTCCAAGACCCCTGTAATCACAATGCTCCATGCCCTTGTCATCACAAAGCTCCATGACACATGTCACCAGAATGTTCCATGGATTTCTCATCAACAGGATCCATGCCCTTGTCATCACAATGCTCCAAGTCCCCTGTAATCACAATGCTCCATGCCCCTTTTAATCTCAATGCTCCATGAACCCTGTCATCACAATGCATCATGCCCATCATCATAATGCTTCCGGCTATTATCAGCCCAATTAAATCAAAATTCTCCATGACCTCTGTCATCACAATGCTCCATGACTCCTGTCATCACAATACTCCATGAAAATTTTCAGCCAAGTGCTCCATGACGCTTGTCATCACAATGATCCATGGCCTTATAATCCCAATAGTCCATGACCCCTGTATTCAAAATGCTCTGTGACGCTTGTCATCACAGTGCTCCATGACACCTATCATCACAATGCTCCATGCCTTAAACAACAAAATGCCTCATGACCTTGTCATTACAATGCTCTATGTGCTTGTCATCACGACACTGCATTTCCATTGTCATCACAATCCTCCAAGAATCTTGGGATCACATTGCTTCATGCACTTGTCATCACAATGCTCCCTGCCCTTCTCATTACAATGCACAACGCCCTTCTCATCAAAATGCTCCATGACTTTGTCATCACAAAGATCCATAAACGCTCTCATCACATTGCTCCATGCCCTTGTCATCAAAAAGCTCCATGACGCATATCATCAGAAAGTTCCATGGCCTTCTCATCACAATGCTCTTTGCCGTTGCCATCACAATGTTCCATTACCCCTGTCATCACAATGCTCCATGACCCATGACATCACGATGTTCCATGGCCTTGTCATCACAAGGCTCCATGACCCTTCTCATCACAATGCTCCAAGACCTCTAAAATCACAATACTCCATGCCCCTTTTCATCTCAATAATCCATGAACCCTCTCATCACAATGTACCATACCCATCATCATAATGCTTCATGCTATTGTCATCACAATGACATCAAAATTCTCCATGAGCTCTGTCATAACCATGATCCAAACCCTTGTGATCACAATATTCCATAACACTTGTCATCACAATGCCCCATGACGCCCGTCATCACAATTATCCATGGTATACTCATCACAATGCTTCATGACACATGTCATCACCATGCGCCATGCGCTTGTCTTCACAGCTCTCCACAAACTTGTCATCACAATGCTCCATAAACCTTGTCATCACAAAGCTCCTTGCACTTCTCATGAAAATGCTCTCTCACCACTGATATCACAATGATACATCTTTATTCATCACAATACTCCCTCACCCCTGTCATCACAATGTTCCATGACTCCTGTCATCACAATGCTACTTGCAATTATTATCACAATGTTCGATGACCACTGACATCACAATGTTCCATAACCCCTGTCGTCAAAATGCTCCATGACCATTTTCATCAAATTGATCCATGACCCCTGACATCACAATGTTCCATAACCCCTGTCATCAAAATATTCCATGAACCTTTGCATCAAATTGCTCCATGACCCTGTCATCACAATGCTCCCTGCCCTTCTCATCAGAATGCACATCGCCCTTGTTATCAAAATGCTCCATGTCCTTTTCAACACAAAGATCCATGACCCTTGGCATCACAATGCTCCATGTCTTTGTCATCACAATGCTCCATGAAAGCTCTCATCACATTGCTCCATGCCCGTGTCATCACAAAGCTCCATGATGCATGTCATCAGAATGCTCCATCCCTTCTCCTCACAATGCTCCATGACTTATGCCATCACGATGTTCCATGGACTTGTCATCACAAGGCTCCATGACACTTCTCATCACAATTCTCCATGACTTTTGTCATCACAATGCTCAATACACTTGTCATCAAAATGCTCCCTGACACTTGTCGTCAGTATGCTCTTTGAAACCTGTCATGACAAGGCTCCATGCGTTTTTCATCACAATGATCCAGGCCGTTTGCATGATAATGCTCCAAGACCCCTGTAATTAAAATGCTCCATCCCCTTGTTATCACAACCCTCCATGACTCATGTCATCAGAATGCTCCATGGCCTTGTCATCACAATGCTCAATGCCCTTGCATCGCAATGCTCCAAGACCCCTGTAATCACAGTGCTCCATACCCCATTTCATCCCAAGGATCCATGAAACCTCTCATCAAATTGCACCATGCCCATCATCATAATGCTTCATGCTATTGTCATCACAATGAAATCAAAATGCTCTATGACCTTTGTCATAACAATGCTCCAAACCCATGTGATCCCGATATTCCATAAAATTTGTCCTCACAATGCCCATGACGCTCATCATCACAATTATCCATGGTCTTCTCATGACAATGCTCCATGACCTTTGTCATCACAATGCTCAATACACTTGTCATCAAAATGCTCTCTGACCCTTGTTGTCTGTATGCTCCTTGAACCCTGTCATGACAAGGCTCCATGCAAGCCCTAGTCATCACAATGCTCCATTATATTTGTCATGACAATCCTCCATTACATTTGGCATCACAGTGCTCCCTGCCAATGTCATCACAATGGACCATGACATATGTCATCACAGTGCTCCCTGACAGCTGTCTTCACAACACTCCATGACCTTCTCATCACAATGCTCCATGCCCTGGTCATCACAATTCACCATGCCCACTGTGATCACAATACTCTATGAAACTTGTCAGACCAATGTTTCATGCCCCTGTCATCACAATGCTCCATGCCCTAGTCATCACAATGCTCCATGACCCCTGTCATCACAATGCTCCGTGACTCCATTCATCACAATGCTGCATAACGTTTACCATCACAATGGTGCATGCCTGCATCATCACAAGGCTCTGTGACATTTGGAACCACAATGCTCCATGAACTTTTCATCACAAAGCTCCATGACAATTGTCATCACAATGCTCCATGCCTTTGGCAGAAAAATATTCAATGTCCCTTGTCATCACAATGTGCCACGCGCTTTTCCTCACAACGGTCCACAAACTTTTCATTGCAATGCTACATAAACCTTGTAATCACAATGCTCCATGCATTTCTCATCAAAATGCTCTCTCACAAGAGATATCACAGTGTTACATCACTAGTCGTCACAATACTCCCTCACCCCTGTAATCACAATATTCCATGACACCTGTCATCACAATGCTACATACCCATAAAATCACAATGTTCCATGACCCATGACATCACAATGTTCCATAACACCTGTCATCAAAATGCTCCATGATCCTTTGCATCCCAAAGCTCCATGACCCCTGACATCACAATGTTCTATAACCCCTGTCTTCAAAATGTTACATTACACTTTTCATCAAATTCCTGCATAACATTGTCACCAAAATACTCCCTGCCCTTCTCATCACAATGCACCACACCCTTGTCATCAAAATGCTCCATGTCCTTTGTCATCAGAAAGCTCCATGACCATTGGCATCACAATGCTCCATGTCATTGTCATCACAAAGCTCCATGACACTTGTCATCACAATGCTCGATGCCCTTCTCATCAAAATGCTCCATGTCCTTGTCATTACAAACCTCATTGACTCATGTATCACAGTGTTCCGTGACCTTGTCATCACAATGCTCCATGCCCACTCTCATCAGAATAATCCATGAAACATTTCAGACCAATGTTCCATGTCCTTCTCATCACAATGCTCCATTACCACTGTCATAACAATGCTAGATGACTCCTGCCATCACAATTTTCCACGACCTTGTCATTCACAAGGGTCCATGACACATGTCATCTCAATGTTCCAAGACCCCTGTAATCAAAATTCTCCATGCCCTTGTCATTACAAAGATCCATGACACATGACATCAGAATGTTCCATGCCCTTGTCATCACAACGCTCCTTGCCCTTCTAATCACAATGCTCCAAGACCCTTGTAATCACAATGCTCCATTCCCCTTTTCATCTCAATGCTCCATGAACCCTGTCAACACAATGCACCATGCTTATCATCATAATGCTTCAGGCTATTGTCATCACAATGAAATCCAAATGCTCGATGACCTCTGTCATCACAATGCTCCACACTCTTTTGATCACAATGTTCCATAAGACTTATAATCACAACACCCCATAACGCCCATCATCACAATTATCCATGATCTTCTCATCACTATGCTCCATAACCCTTGTCATCACAATGCTCTATACACTTGTCATCACAATGCTCCCTGACACTTGTCGTCAGTATGCTCCTTGAACCCTATCATGACAAGGCTCCATGCCCTTTTCATCACAATTCTCCAAGACCCCTGTAATCGCAGTGCTCCATGCACTTGTCATCACAAAGCTCCATGACGCATGTCATCAGAATACTCCATGGCCTCCTCACAATGCTCCATGCCCTTGTCATAACAATGTTCCAAGACTCCTGTAATCACAATGCTCCATGCCCCTTTTCATCAGAATGCTCCATGAGACTTGTCATCACAAGTCTCCATGGTCTTCTATTGACAATGCTACATTTCCTTGTCATCACAATGTTCCATGACCCCTGTAATCACAATACTCCATGAACATTTTCAGCCCAATGCTCCTTGACATTCTCATCACAATGCTCCATGACCAATATCATCACAATGCTCCATGACCACTGTCATCACAACACACCATGACCGCTGACAACAGAGTTATACGGGTCTCTTGTCATCACAATGCTCAATTCCCTACTCATCACAATTCTCCATGATCCCTGTCATCACTATACTCCATGAACATTTTAAGCCCAATGCTCCATGACGCTTATCATCACAATGATCCATGCCCTTGTCATCCCAATGCTCCATGAACCCTGTATTCACAATGCTCAGTGACGCATGTCACCAAAGTGCTCCATGACACTTGTCATCACAATGCTCCATGTCTTTGTCAGCAAAATGCTACATGACCTTGTCATTACAATGCTCTATGCGCTTGTCATCACAAAACTGCATTACCATTGTCATCACAATCCTCCATGAACATTGGAATCATATTGCTTCATGCCCTTGTCATAACAATGCTCCATGCTCCTTGAAATCAAAATGATCCATGACTCTGTCATCACAATGCTCCAAAACCTTGTGATCACAATGTTCCATAACACTTGTCATCACCATGCTCCCTGACTCTTGTCGTCAGAATGCTCCTTGATCACTGTCACTAAAAGGCTCCATGCCATTTTCATCACAAAGCCCCATGCCATTTTCATCACAATGCTCCATGCCATTGTCATCAAAATACTCCACAATTTTGTCATCCAAATGCTCCATGACCCGTGTCATCACAATTCTCCATGCACTTGCCAGCCCAATGCACCCTGACCCTTGTCATCACAATGCTCCAAGCCATTGTCATCACAAAGCTTCATTACATTTGTCATCAGAATCCTCAATGACACTTGGCATCACAATGTTCCATGCCATTGTCATCACAATGGGCCATTACATATGTCATCACAATGCTCCCTGACATCAGTCTTCACAATACTGCATGAGCTGGTCTTCACAATGCTCCATGCCCTTGTCATCACAATGTGCCATTCCATCTGTCATTGCAATAATCCATGAAACTTATTAGACAAATGCTCCATGTCGTTTTTATCACAATGTTCCATGCCCTTGTTATCACAACGCTCAATGACCCATGTCATCACAATGCTCCGTGAGTCCAGTCATCACAATGCTTCATGACCTTTGTCATCACAATGGTCCATGCCCTCGTCATCAACAGTCTCTGTGACCTTTTTAACCTCAAGGCTCCATGAAATTTTCATCATAATGCACTTTGACCCTTGTCATCTCAATACTCTTTGCCTTTCTCAGCACAATGCTCCATGACCATTGTCATTACAATGCTCCATGCGCTTCACAGCACAATGCTCCATGACACATGTCATCACAGTGCACCATGCGCTTGCCATCACAGTGCTCCACAATCTTGTCATCACAAGGCTCCATTAACCTTGTCATCACAATGCTCCATGCACTTCTCATCAATATGCTCTCTCACCAATGATATCACTATGTTACATCACTATTCATCGGAATACTCCCCCACCCCTGTCATCACAATGTTCCATGACTCCTGTCATCACAATGCTACATGCACTTATCATCACAATGTTCGATGACCTATGACATCACAATGTTCCATAAGGCCTGTCATCAAAATGCTCTATGCCCCTTTTCATCAAAATGCTCCATGTCCCCTGACATCACAATGCTCCATAGCCCTTGTCATTACAGTGCTCCATGACGCTCGTCATCACAATTATCCATGGTCTTCTCATCAAAATGCTCCACGGTCTAGCCATCACAATGCTCCATGCTTTGGTCATCACAGTGCTCCATGTCCGTTGTCATCACAATTCTCCACGTCCTTGTCATCCCAATGCTCCATGACAGTTTTCATCACAGTGCTCCATGTCCCTTGTCATCACAATTCTCCATGCACATGTCATCGCAATACCCCATGACCCCTGTCATAGCAAGCTCCATTCCTGTGTCACCACATTGTTTCACGACCTTTTCTTCAAAATTCTCAATGGCCGTTGTCATCACAATGCTCCTTGACCCTTGTCATCACAGTGCTCCAAGCCTTTGTCATCACAATGCTCCAATCCCTTTCTCTTCACAATCCTCCAAATCACTTGACATCACAATGCTCCATACCATTTTCATTACAATGGAACATGAAATATGTCATCACAATGCTCCCTGACACCTGTCTTCACAATACTCCATGCCCTTGTCATCACAATGTGCCATGCCCACAGTCAAGACAATTATCCATGAAACTTGTCAGACCAATGCTCCATGCCCCTGTCATCACAATGCTCCATACCCTTGTCATCACAATGCTCCATGACCCCAGTTCTCACAATGCTCCGTGACTCCAGTCATCACAAAGCTTCATGACCTCTGTCATCCCAATAATCCATGCCCTCATCATCACAAGGCTCTGTGAACTTTGTCACCACAATGCACCATGAACTTTTCACCACAATGCTCCGTGACACTTGTTATCACAATGCTCCGTCCCTTTGTCAACTCAATGTTCCATGACCCTTGTCATCACAATTTTCCATGCGCTTGTCAGTGCAGTGCTCCATGACCCATGTCATCACAATGCTCCATAAAACTTGTCATCACAATGCTCCTTGCACGTCTTATCAAAATGCTCTCTCACCACTGATATCAAAATGCTCCCTCACTAGTCATCACAATACACCCACTCTCCTGTCATCACAATGGTCCATAAACCCTGTCATGAAAATGTTCCATGACCACTGACATCAAAATGTTCCATAACACCTGTCATCAAAATGTTCCTTGACCATTTTCATCAAATTGCTCCATGACCCTGTCATCACAATGTTCCCTGCCCTTCTCATCACAATGCACAACGCCCTTGTCATCAAAATGCTCCATGACTTTGTCATCACAAAGAACCATGACCATTGGCATCACAGTGCTCCATGTCATTGTCATCACAATGCTCCATGATCGCTCTCATCACATTGCTCCATGCCCTTGTCATCACAAAGCTCCATGACGCATGTCATCAGAATGCTCCATGGCCTTCTCATCACAGTGCTCCATGCCCCTGCCATCACAATGCTCCATTACACCTGTCATCACAAAGCTCCATGACCCCTGTAATCACAATGATCCATGCCCCTTTTCATCTCAATGCTCCATGAGCCCTGTCATCAAAATGCACCATTCCCACCATCATAATGCTTCATGCTATTGTCATCACAATGAAATCATAATGCTCCATGACCTCTCTCATCACAATGCTCCAAATCCTTGTGATCAAAATGTTCCATAACACTTATCATCACAACGCCCCATGACGCTCGACATCACAATTATCCATGGTCTTCTCATTACAATGCTCCATGACTTTTGTCACCACAATGCTCAATACCCTTGTCATCACAATGATCCCTGACACTTGTCGTCAGTATGCTCCTTGAACCATGTGATGACAAGGCTCCATAGCCTTCTCATCCCAATGCTCCATGCCCTTGTCATCACAGTGCTCCACAACCCCTGTAATCACAATGCTCCATGCCCCTTTTCATCAGAATGTTCCATGAGACATATCATCACAAGGCTCCATGGTCTTCTCCTCACAATGCTCCAGTACCTTGTCATCTCAATACTCCATGACACCTGTCATCACTATACTCCATGAACATTTTCAGCCCAATGCTCCATGAACTTCTCATCACAATGCTCCATGAACCATGTCATCACAACGCTCCATGTCCCTTGTCATCACAATACTCCATGAATATTTTCATCCCAAAGCTCCATGACCCTTGTCATCACAATGATCCATGCCCTTGTCATCCCAATGCTCCATGACCCCTGTATTCACAATGCTCCGTGATGCTTGTCATCACAGTGTTCCATGACACCTGTCATCACAATGCTCCATGCCTTTGTCAGCAAAATGCTACATGACCTTGTCATTACAATGCTCTATGTACTTGTCATCACAATACTCCATTACCATTGTCATCACAATCCTCCATGAACCCTGGGATCACATTGTTTCATGCCCTTGTAATCACAGTGCTCCATGCTCCTTGAAATCAAAATGATCCATGACCTCTGTCATCACAATGCTCCATGAATATTTTCAGCCCAATGCTCCATGACTTTCTCATCGCAATGCTCCATGACCAATATCATCAGAATGCTCCATGACCACTGTCATCACAACACTCCATGACACCTGACAACACAGTGATACGGGACACTTGTCATCACAATGCCCCATTACCTAGTCATCACAATGCTCCATGACACATGTCATCACAATATTTCATGAATATATTCAGCCCAAACTCCATGACCATGGTCATCAAAATGTTCCATGCCCTAGTCATCCCAATGCTCCATGACCTCTGTATTCACAATGCTCTGTGACACTTGTCATCACAGTGCTCCATGACACCTGTCATCACAATGCTCCATGCCTTTGTCAGCAAAATGCTACATGACCTTGTCATTACAATGCTCTATGCGCTTGTCATCACAATACTCCATTACCATTGTCATTACAATCCTCCATGAACCTTGGGATCACATTGCTTCATGCCCTTGTCATCACAATGCTCCATGATCCTTGAAATCAAAATGATCCATGACCTCTGTCATCGCAATTCTCCAAACCCTTGTGATTACAATGTTCCATAACACTTGTCATCACAACGCTCCATGATACCTGTCATCACAATACTCCATGTCTTTTTAATCACAATGTTCCATGACCTTTGTCATCACAATTCTCAATACACTTGTCATCACAATGCTCCCTGACTCTTGTCGTCAGAATGATCATTGAAACCTGTCAAGAAAAGTCTCCATGCTGTTTTCATCACAATGCCCCATGCCATTTTCCTCACAATAATCCATGCCATTGTCATCAAAATACTCCACAAGCTTGTCATCCAAATGCTCCATGACCCATGTCATCACAATTCTCCATGCACTTGCCAGCGCAATGCTCCCAGACCCTTGTCATCACAATGCTCCAAGCCATTGTCATCACAATGCTCCATTACCTTTGTCATCAGAATCCTCCATGACACTTGGCATCACAATGCTCCATGCCATTGTCATCACAATGGGCCATTACATATGTCATCACAATGCTCCCGGACACCAGTCTTCACAATACTGCATGACCTGGTCTTCACAATGCTCCATGCCCATGTCATCACAATGCACCATTCCAACTGTCATTGCAATAATCCATGAAACTTATTAGACAATTGTTCCATGCCCTTGTCATCACAATGCTCCATACCCTTGTTTTCACAATGCTCCGTGATTCCAGTCATCAAAATGCTTCATGACCTTTGTCATCACAGTGGTCCATGCCCTCATCATCAACAGTCTCTGTGAACTTTTTAACCTAAATGCTCCATGAAATTTTCATCACAGTGCTCTTTGACCCTTGTCATTACAATATTCTATGCCTTTCTCAGCACAATGCTCCATGACCGTTGTCATCACAATGATCCATTTGCTTGTCAGCACAATGCTCCATGACACGTCATCACAATGCACCATGCGCTTGTCATCACAGTGCTCCACACTCTTGTCATCACAAGGCTCCATTAACATTGTCATCACAATGCTCCATGCACAACTCATCAATATGCTCTCTCACCACTGATATCACAATGTTACATCACTATTCATTACAATACTCCCTCACCCCTGTCATCACAATGTTCCATGACTCCTGTCATCACCATGCTACATGCACTTATCATCACAATGTTCGATGACCTATGACATCACAATGTTCCATAAACACTGTCATCAAAATATTCCATGACCCTTTTCATTAAAATGCTCCATGTCCCCTGACATCACAATGCTCTATAGCCCTTGTCATTACAGTGCTCCTTGAAGCTCGTCATCACAATTATCCATGGTCTTCTCTTCACAATGCTCCACGGTCTTGCCATCAGAATGCTCCATGCCCAGGTCATCACAATGCTCCATGTCCCTTGTCATCACAATTTTCCCCGTCCTTCTCATCACAATGCTCCATGACAGTGCTTATCACAATTTTACATGCATTTGTCATCACAATTCTCCATGCACATGTCATCTCAATGCCCCATGACCCTGTCATAGCAAGCTCCATGCCTCTTTCATCACAATACTTCACGACCTTTTCTTCAAAATTCTCAATGGCCGTTGTCATCAAAATGCTCCATGACACTTGTCATCACAATGCTCCAAGCCCTTGTCATCACAATACTCCATTACCTTTGTCATCACAATCCTCAAAAACACTTGGCATCACAATGCTCCATGCTATTGTCATCACAATGGAACATGAAATATGTCATCACAATGCTGCCTGACACCTGTATTCACAATAATCCATGACCTTGTCATCACAATGTGCCATGCCCACTGTCAACACAATTATACATGAAACTTGTCAGACCAATGCTCCATGCCCCTGTCATCACAATGCTCCATGCACTTGTCATCACAATGCTTCATGACCCCAGTTCTCACAATGCTCCGTGACTCCAGTCATCACAAGGCGTCATGACCTGTGTCATCACAATGATCCATGCCCTCATCATCACAAGGCTCTGTGAAATTTGTCACCACAATGCTCCATGAACTTTTCATCACAATGCTCCGTGACACTTGTTATCACAATGCTCCATCCCTTTGTCAACTCAATGCTCCATGACACTTGTCATCACAATGTTCCATGTGCTTGTCAGCGCAGTGCTCCATGACCCATGTCATCACAATGCTCCATAAACCTTGTCATCACAATGCTCCTTGCACGTCTTATCAAAATGCTCTCTCACCACTGATATCAAAATGTTCCCTCACTAGTCATCACAATACACCCACTCCCCTGTCATCACAATGGTCCATAACCCCTGTCATGAAAATGTTCCATGACCCCTGACACCACAATGTTCCATAACCCTGTCATCAAAATGTTCCATAACCCTTTTCATCAAATTGCTCCATGACACAGTCATCACAATGCTCCCTGCCCTTCTCATCACAATGTACAAAACCCTTGTCATCAAAATGCTCCATGACTTTGTCATCACAAAGATCCATGACCCTTGGCATCACAATGCTCCATGTCATTGCCATCACAATGCTCCATGTTCGGTCTCATCACATTGCTTCATGCCCTTGTCGTCACAATGCTCCATGACACATGTCATCAGAATGCTCCATGGCCTTCTCATCACAGTGCTCTATGCCCATGCAATCACAATGCTCCATTACACCTCTCATCAGAATGCACCAAGACCCCTGTAATCACAATGCTCCATGCCCCTTTTCATCTCAATGTTCCATGAACCCTGTCATCACAATGCACGATGCCCACCATCATAATGCTTCATGCTATTGTCATCACAATGAAATCATAATGCTCCATGACTTCTCTCATCACAATGCTCCAAATCCCTATGATCAAAATGTTCCATAACCCTTATCGTCACAACGCCCCATGACGCTCGTCATCACAATTATCCATGGTCTTCTCATCACAATGCTCCATGACTTTTGTCACCACAATGCTCAATACCCTTGTCATCACAATATTCCCTGACACTTGTCGTCAGTATGCTCCTTGAAACCTGTGATGACAAGGCTCCATGGCCTTCTCATCCCAATGCTCCATGCCCTTGTCATCACAGTGCTCCACGACCCCTGTAATCACAAGACTCCAAGCCCCTTTTCATCAGAATGTTCCATGAGACATATCATCACAAGGCTCCATGGTCTTCTCATCACAATGCTCCAGTACCTTGTCATCACAATGCTCCATGACCCCTGTCATCACAACATTCCATTTCCCTTGTCATCAAAATATTCCATGAACATTTTCATCCCAATGCTCCATGACACTTGTCATCAAAATAATCCATGCACTTGTCATCCCAATGCTCCATGACCCCTGTATTCACAATGCTCCGTGACCCTTGTCATCACAGTGCTCCATGACACCTGTCATCACAATGCTCCATGCCTTTGCCAGCAAAATGCTACATGACTTTTTCATTACAATGTTCTATACGCTTGTCATCACAATACTCCATTACCATTGTCATCACAATCCTCCATGAATCTTGGGATCACATTGTTTCATGCCCTTGTCATCACAATGCTCCACGCTCCTTGAAATCAAAATGATTCATGACCTCTGTCATCACAATGCTCCAAACACTTGTGATCAGAATGTTCCAAAACACTTGTCATCACAACACTCCATGATGCCTGTCATCACAATACCCCATGCCCTTTTCATCACAAGGCTCCATGACCTTTGTCATCACAATTCTCAATACACTTGTCATCACAATGCTCCGTGACCATTGTCGTCAGAATGCTCCTTGAACCCTGTCATGAAAAGGCTCCATGCCATTTTCATCACAATTCCCCATGCCGTTTTCATCACAATGCTCCATGCCGTTGTCATCAAAATACTCCACAACCTTGTCATCAGAATGCTCCATGACTTTTGTCATCACAATTCTCCATCCATTTTCAGCACAGTGCTCCCTGACACTTGTCATCACAATGCTCTAAGCCATTTTCATCTCAATGCTGCATTACCTTTGTCATCAGAATCCTCCATGACACTTGGCATCACAATGCTCCATGCCATTGTCATCACAATGGGCTATTACATAAGTCTTCACAATGCTTCCTGACACCAGTCTTCACAATACTGCATGACCTGGTCTTCACAATGCTCCATGCCCTTGTCATCACAATGCGCCATTCCAACTGTCATTGCAATAATCCATGAAACTTATTAGACCAATGCTCCATGCCGTTTTCATCACAATGTTCCATGCCCTTTTTATCACAATGCTCCATGACCCATGTCATCACAATGCTCCGTGAGTCCAGTCATCAGAATGCTTCATGACCTTTGTCATCACAATGGTCCATGCCCTCGTCATCAACAGTCTCTTTGACCTTTTTAACGTCAAGGCTCCATGAAATTTTCATCACAATGCTCTTTGACTCTTGTCATTACAATACTCTCTGCCTTTCTCAGCACAATGCTCCATGACCGTTGTCATCACAATGCTCCATGCGCTTCTCAGCACAATGCTCCATGACACATGTCATCACAGTGAACCATGCGCTTGCCATTACAGTGCTCCACAATCTTGTCATCACAATGCTCCATTAACCTTGTCACCACAATGCTCCATGCACTTCTCATCAATATGCTCTCTCACCACAGATATCACAATGTTACATCTCTCTTCATCGTATTACTCCCCCACCCCTGTCATCACAATATTCCATGACTCCTATCATCACAATGCTACATGAACTTATCATCACAATGTTCGATGACCTATGACATCACAATGTTCCATAAGCCCTGTCATCAAAATGCTCCATGCACCTTTTCATCAAAATGCTCCATGTCCCCTGACATCACAATGCTCCATAGCCCATGTCATTACAGTGCTCAATGGAGCTCGTCATCACAGTTATCCATGGTATTCTCATCACAATGCTCCACGGTCTTGCCATCACAATGCTCCATGCCCTGGTCATCACAATGCTCCATGTCCCTTGTCATCACAATTCTCCACGTCCTTGTCATCACAATGCTCCATGACAGTTCTCATCACAATGTTACATGTTTTTGTCATCACAATTCTCCATTCACATGTCATCAGAATGTTCCATGACCCCTGTCATAGCAAGCTCCATGCGTCTGTCATCACAATGCTTCACGAACTTTTCATCAAAATTCTCAATGGCCGTTGTCATCAAAATGCTCCATGACCCTTGTCATCACAATGCTCCAAGCCCTTGTCATCAGAATGCTCCATTACCTTTGTCATCACAATCCTCAATAACACTTGGCACCACAATGATCCATACCATTGTCATCACAATGGAACATGAAATATGTCATCACAATGCTCCCTGACACCTGTATTCACAATACTCCATGACCTTGTCATCACAATGTGTCATGCCCACTGTCAACACAATTATCCATGAAACTTTTCAGACCAGTGCACCATGCCCCTGTCATCACAATGCTCCATGCCATTGTCATCACAATGCTCTATGACCCCAGTTCTCACAATGCTCCGTGACTCCAGTCATCACAAGGATTCATGACCTGTGTCATCACAGTGACCCATGCCCTCATCATCACAAGGCTCTGTGAACTTTGTCACCACAATGTTCCATGAACTTTTCATCACAATGCTCCGTGACACTTGTTATCACAATTCTCCGTCCATTTGTCAACTCAATGCTCCATGACCCTTGTCATCACAATGTTCCATGCGCTTGTCAACACAGTGCTCCATGACCCATGTCATCACAATGCTCCTTGCACGTCTTCTCAAAATGCTCTTTCACCACTGATATCAAAATGTTCCCTCACTAGTCATCACAATACACCAACTCCCCTGTCATCACAATGGTCCATAACCCCTGTCATGAAAATTATCCATAACCCCTGACATCACAATGTTCCATAAGCCCTGTCATCAAAATGTTCCATAACCCTTTACATCAAATTGCTCCATGACCCTGTCATCACAATGCTCCCTGCCCTTCTCATCACAAAGCACAACACCCTTGTCATCAAAATGCTCCATGACTTTGTCATCACAAAGATCCATGATCCTTTGCATCACAATGCTCCATGTCATTGTCATCACAATGCTCCATGATCGCTCTCATCACATTGCTTCATGCCCTTGTCGTCACAAATCACCATGACACATGTCATCAGAATGCTCCTTGGCCTTCTCATCACAGTGCTCCATGCCATTGCCATCACAATGCTCCATTACACCTGTCATCACAATGCTCCAAGACCCCTGTAATCACAATGCTCCATGCCACTATTCATCTCAAAGCTCCATGAAACCTGTCATCACAATGCAACATGCCCACCATCATAATGCTTCATGCTATTTTCATCACAATGAAATCATAATGCTCCATGACCTCTCTCATCACAATGCTCCAAATCCTTGTGATCAAAATGTTCCATAACACCTATCATCACAACACCCAATGACGCTCGTCATCACAATTATCCATGGTCTTCTCATCACAATGCTCCATGACTTTTGTCACCACAATGCTCAATACCCTTGTTATCACAATGCTCCCTGACACTTGTCGTCAGTATGCTCCTTGAATCCTGTGATGACAAGGCTCCATGGCCTTCTCATCCCAATGCTCCATGCCCTTGTCATCACAGTGCTCCACGACCCCTGTAATCACAAGAATCCATGCCCCTTTTCATCAGAATGTTCCATGAGACATATCATCACAAGGCTCAATGGTCTTCTCATCACAATGCTCCATGCCTCTGTCAGCAAAATGCTGCAGGACCTTGTCATTACAATTCTCTATGCACTTGTCATCACAATACTCCATTACCATTGTCATCACAATACTCCATGAACCTTGGGTTCACATTGGTTCATGCCCTTGTCATCACAATGCTCCATGCTCCTTGAAATCAAAATGATCCATGACCTCTGTCATCACAATGCTCCAAAAACTTGTGATCACAATGTTCCATAACACTTGTCATCACAACGCTCCATGATGCCTGTCATCACAATACTCCATGCCCTTTTCATCACAATGCTCCATGACATTTGTCATCACAATTCTCAATACACTTATCATCACAATGATTCCTGACACTTGTCGTCAGAATGCTCCTTGAACCCTGTTAGGAAATGGCTCCATGCCTTTTTCATCATAATGCCCCATGCCATTTTCATCACAATGCTCCATGCCATTATCATCAATATACTCCACAAGCCTGTCATCAGAATGCTCCATGAACTTTGTCATCAATATTCTCTATGCACTAGTCAGCACAATGCTCCCTGACCCTTGTCATCACAATGCTCCAAGCCATTGTCATCAAAATTCTCCATTACCTTTGTCATCAGAATCCTCCATG
Source organism: Mesoplodon bidens (assembly GCF_964165515.1). NCBI lineage: Eukaryota > Metazoa > Chordata > Mammalia > Artiodactyla > Ziphiidae > Mesoplodon > Mesoplodon bidens. Next base: position 121,311 of record NW_027671898.1, read on the forward strand.
ACATATGGCATCACAATGCTCCAAGCCATTGTCATCACAATGGGCCATTACATATGTCATCACAATGCTCCCTGACACCAGTCTTCAAATTACTGCATGACCTGGTCTTCACAATATTCCATGCCGTTGTTATCACAATGCTCCATGACCCCTGTAATCACAAGGCTCCATGCCCCTTTTCATCTCAATGCTCCATGAAACCTGTCATCACAATGCACCATGCCCATCATCATAATGCTTCAGGCTGTTGTCATCACAATGAAATCAAAATGCTCCATGTCTTCTGTCATCATAATGCTCCAAACCCTTGTGATCACAATGTCCCATAACACTTATCATCACAACACACCTGACGTTCATCATCACGATTATCCATGGTCTTCTCATCACAATGCTCCATGAAATTTGTCATCACAATGCTCAATACACTTGTCATCACAATGTTCCCTGACACTTGTTGTCTGTATGCTCCTTGAACTCTGTCATGGAAAGGCTCCATGCCTTTTTCATCACAATGATCCATGCCGTTTTCATCACAATGCTCCAAGACCCCTTTAATCACAATGCTCCATGTCCTTGTCATCACAAAGCTCCATGACGCCTGTCAGCAGAGTGCTCCATGGCCTTTTCCTCACAATGCTCCAAGCCCTGGTTTTCACAATGCTCCAAGAACCCTGTAATCACAATGAACCATGCCCCATTTCATCATAATGCTCCATGAGACTTGGCATCACAAGTCTCCATGTACTCATCACAATGCTCCAGGACCTTGTCATCACTAAGCTCCATTCCATTGTCATCACAATGCTCCATGACCCCTGTCTTCACAATACTCCATGAACATTTTCAGCCCAATGCTCCATAAACTTCTCATCACAATGCTCCATGACGAATATCATAACAATGTTCCATGACCACTGTCATCACAGAACTCCATGTCACCAGACAACAAAATGATCCGAGACTCTTGTCATCAAAATGTTCCTTTCCCTAGACATCAAAATGCTCCATGACCCCTCTCATCACAATACTCTATGAACATTTTCAGCCCTATGCTCCATGACCCTTGTCATCACAATGATCCATGCCCTTGTCATCCCAATGATCCATGAACCTTGTATTCACAATGCTCTGTGACGCTTGTCATCACAGTGCTCCATGACACCTGTCATCACAATGCTCCATGCCTTTGTCAGCAAACTGCTACATGACCTTGTCATTACAATGCTCTATGTGCTTTTCATCACAATATTCAATTACCATTGTCATCACAATCCTCCATGAACCGTGGGATCACATTGTTTCATGTCCTAGACATCACAATGCTCCATGTTCCTTGAAATCAAAATGATCCATGACCTCTGTCATCACAATGCTCCAAACCCTTGTGATCACAATGTTCCATAACACTTGTCATCACAACGCTCCATGATGCTTGTCATCACAATACTCCATGCCCTTTTCATCACAATGCTCCAACACCTTTGTTATCACAATTCTCAATACACTTGTCATCACAATGCTCCCTGACACTTGTCGTCAGAATGCTCCTTGAACCCTGTCACGAAAATGCTCCATGCCTTTTCCATCACAATGCCTCATGCCGTTTTCATCACAGTGCTCCATGCCATTGTCATCAAAATACTCCACAAGCTTGTCATCAGAATGCTCCATGACATTTGTCATCACAATTCTCCATGCACTTGTCGGCACAATGCTCCCTAACCATTGTCATCACAATGCTCCAAGCCATTGTCATCACAATGCTCCATTACCTTTATCATCAGAATCCTCCATGACACTTGGCATCACAATGCTCCATGCCATTGTCATCACAATGGGCCTTTACATATGTCATCACAATGCTCCCTGACACCTGTCTTCACAATACTGCATGACCTGGTCATCACAATGCTCCATGCCCTTGTCATCAAAATGCACCATTCCAAAAGTCTTCGCAATAATCCATGAAACTTATTAGACCAATGGTCCATGCCCTTGTCATCACAATTCTCCATGCCTTTATTATCACAATGCTCCATGACCCCTGTCATCACAATACTCCGTGACTCCAGTCATCATAATGCTTCATGAGCATAGTTATCACAATGGTCCATGCCCTCGTCATCAACAGTCTCTGTGACCATTTTAACCACAATGCTCCATGAACTTTTCATCACAATGCTCTTTGACCCTTGTCATCCCAATGCTCTATGCCTTTCTCTGTCCAATGCTCCATTACCCATGTCATCACAATGCTCCATGAGGTTGTCAGCACAATGCTCCGTGACACATGTCATCACAATGCGCCATACGCTTGTCATCACAGTGCTCCCCAACCTTGTCATCACAATGCTCCATAACCATTCTCTTCACAATGCTCCATGCAATTCTCATCAAAATGCTCTCTCACCACTGATATCTCAATGTTACATCACTATTCATCACAATACTCCCTCCCACCTGTCATCAAAATGCTCCATGACTCCTGTCATCACAATGCTACATGCACTTATCATCACAAAGTTCGAAGACCTATGACATCACAATGTTCCATAACCCCTGTCATCAAAATGCTCCATGACCCTTTTCATCAAAATGCTCCATGCCCTGGTCATCACAATGCTCCATGTCCCTTGTCATCATATTTCTCCATGTCCTTGTCAACGCAATGCTCCATGACAGTTCTCATTACAATGTTACGTATTTTTGTCATCACAATTCTCCATGCACATGTCATCGCAATACCCCAAGACCCCTGTCATAGCAAGCTCCATGCCTCTGTCATCACAATGCTTCACGACCCTTTCATCAAAATTCTCAATGGCCGTTGTCATCAAAATGCTCCATACCCTTGTCATAACAGTGCACCATTCCAACTGGCATCACAATAATCCATGAAACTTATTAGACCAATGCTCCATGCCCTTGTCATCACAATGCTCCATGGCTTTGTTGTCACATTGCTCCATGACCACTGTCATCACAATGCTCCGTGACTCCAGTCATCACAATGCTTCATGACCTTTGTCATCACAACAGTCCATGCCCTCATCATCAACAGTCTCTGTGACCTTTTTAACCACAATGCTCCATTAACATTTCATCACAATGCTCTTTGACCCTTGTCATCACAATGCTCTATGCCTTTCTCAGCACAATGCTCCATGACACTTGTCATCACAATGCTCCATGCGCTTGTCAGAACAATGCTCCACGACACATGTCATCAAAATGCACCATTCGCTTGTCATCAGAGTGCTCCACAATCTTGTCATCACAATGCTCCATAAACCTTGTCATCACAATGCTCCATGCACTTCTCATCAAAATGCTCTCTCACCATTGATATCACAATGTTACATCACTATTCGTCACAATACTCCCTCACCCCTGACATCACAATGTTCCATAACTCCTGTCATCAACATGCTACATGCATTATCATCACAATATTCGATGACCCCTGACAACACAATGTTCCATCACCCCTGTCATCAAAATGCTCCATGACCCTTTTCATCAAATTGCTCCATGACCCTGTCATCAAAATGCTCCCTGCCCTTCTCTTCACAATGCACAACACACTTGTCATCAAAATGCTCCATGACCTTTGCCATAACAAAGATCCATGACGCTTGGGATCACAGTGCTCCATGTCATTGTCATCATGATGCTCCATGAACGCTCTCATCACATTGCTCCATGCCCTTGTCATCACAAAGCTCCATGACACATGTCATCAGAATGCTCCATGGCATTCTCCTCACAATGCGCCACGCCCTTGCCATCACAATGCTCCATTACCCCTGTCATAACAATGCTCCATGACTCCTGCCATCACGATGTTCCATGGCCTTGTCATCACAAGGCTCCATGACCGTTCTCATCACAATGCTCCAATACCCCTGTAATCACAATGCTCCATGCCCCTTTTCATCTCAATGATCCATGAACCCTGTCATCACAATGCACCATGCCCATCATCATAATGCTTCATGCTATTGTCATCACAATGAAATCAAAATGCTCCATGACCTCTGTCATAACAATGCTTCAAACCCTTGTGATCACAATATTCCATAACACTTGTCATCACAATGTCCCATGACTCTTGTCATCACAATTATCCATGGTCTTCTCATCACAATGCTACATGACATTTGTCATCACATTGCTCAATACACTTGTCATCAAAATGATCCCTGACACTTGTTGTCTGTATGCTCCTTGTACCCTGTCATGGCAAGGCTCCATGCCTTTTTCATCACAATGATCCATGCCCTTTTCATCACAATGCTCCAAAACCCCTGTAATCACAATGCTCCATGTCCTTGTCATCACAAAGCTCAATGACGCATGTCATTAGAATGCTACATGGCCTTCTCCTCACAATGCTCCATGCCCATGTCATCACAATGTTCTAAGACCCCTGTAATCACAATGGTCCATGTCCCTTTTCTTCAGTATGCTCCATGAGATTTGTCATCAGAAGGCTCCAATGTTTTCTCATCACAATGCTCCAGGAAATTGTCATCACAATGCTTCATGACCTTGTCATGAAAATTCTCAATGGCCCTTGTCATCATAATGCTCCAAGCCTCAGTCATCACAATGCTCCTTTATATTTGTCATCACAATCCTCCATTACATTTGGCATCACAATGCTCCCTGCCATTGTCATCGCAATGGACCATGACATATGTCATCACAATGCTCCTGACACCTTTCTTCAAAATACTCCATGAACTTCTCATCAAAATGTTCCATGCCCCTGTCATCCCAATGCTCCATGCCCTTGTCATCACAGTGCTCCATGACCCATGTCATCACAATGCTCCGTGACTCCAGGCATCACAATGCTTCATAACATTTGTCATCACAATCGTCCATGCCCGCATCATCCCAAGGCTCTGTGACCTTTGTAACCACAATGCTCCATGAACTATTCATCACAATGCTCCGTGACCCTTGTCATCACAATGCTCCATGCCGTTGTCAGAAAAATGCTCCGTGACTCTTGTCATCACAATGTGCCACGCGCTTTTCATCACTACGGTTCACAAATTTGTCATCGCAATGCTCCATAAACCTTGAAATCACAATGCTCATTTCCCTTCTCATCACAATGCTCCATTACCCCTGTCATAACAATGATCCATGACCCCTGCCATCACAATGTTCCACGACCTTGTCATCACAAGGCTCCAAGACACTTGTCATCACAATGCTCCAAGACCCCTGTAATCACAATGCTCCATGCCCTTGTCATCACAAAGCTCCATGACACATGTCATCAGAATGTTCCATGGCCTTCTCTTCAAAATGCTCCATGCCCTTGTCATCACAGTGCTCCAAGACCCCTGTAATCACAATGCTCCATTCCCCATTTCATCAGTATGCTCCATGAGATTTGTCATCACAAGGCTCCATGGTTTTCTCATCACAGTGCTCCAGGACCTTGTCATCACAATGCTTCACGAACTTGCCATGAAAATTCTCAATGGCCCTTGTTATCATAATCCTCCAAGCCCTACTCATCACAATGCTCCATTATATTTGTCATCACAATCCTCCATTACATTTGGCATCACAATGCTCCCTGACATTGTCATCGCAATGGACCATGACATATGTCATCACAATGCTCCCTGACACCTATCTTCACAATACACCATGACCTTCTCATCACAATGCTCCATGCCCTTGTCATCACAATGCTCCATGACACCTGTCATCCCAATGTTCCGTGACTCCAGGCATCACAATGCTTCATAATATTTGTCATCACAGTGGTCGATGCCCGCGTCATCACAAGGCTCTGTGACCTTTGTAACGACAATGTTCCATGATCTTTGCATCACAATGCTCCGTGACCCTTGTCATCACAATGCTACATGCCTTTGTAAGAAAAATGCTCCATGACCCCTGTCATGACACTTGTCATCACAATTCTGCATGCACTTGTCAGCACCATGCTCCCTGACCCTTGTCATCACAATGCTCCAAGCCATTGTCATCACAACGCTCCATTACCTTTGTCATCAGAATCCTCCATGACACCTGTCTTCACAATACTGCATGACCTGGTCATCACAATGCTCCATACCCTTGTCATCACAATGCACCATTCCAACTGTCATCACAATAATCCATGAAATTTATTAGGCCAATGCTCCATGCCCTTGTCGTCACAATGCTCCATGCCCTTGTTATCACAATGCCCCATGACCACTGTCATCACAATGCTCCGTGACTCCAGTCATCACAATGCTTCATGACCTTTGTGATAACAATGGTCCATGCCCTCGTCATCAACAGTCTCTGTGACCATTTTAACAACAATGCTCCATGAACTTTTCATCACAATGCTCTTTGACCCTTGTCATCACAATGCTCTAATGCCTATCTCAGCACAATGCTCCATGACACTTGTCATCACAATGCTCCATGCGCTTGTCAGAACAATGCTCCATGACACATGTCATCACAATGCACAATTCGCTTGTCATCAGAGTGCTCCACAATCTTGTCATCACAATGCTCCATAAACCTTGTCATCACAATGCTCCATGCACTTCTCATCAAAATGCTCTCTCACCATTGATATCACAATGTTACATCACTATTCGTCACAATACTCCCTCACCCCTGGCATCACAATCTTCCATAACTACTGTCATCAACATGCTACATGCATTATCATCACAATATTCGATGACCCCTGACAACACAATGTTCCATCACCCCTGTCATCAAAATCCTCCATGATCCTTTTCATCAATTTGCTCCATGACCCTGTCATTAAAATGTTATCTGCCCTTCTCATCACAATGCACAACACACTTGTCATCAAAATGCTCCATGACCTTTGTCATCACAAAGATCCATGATGCTTGGGATCACAGTGCTCCATGTCATTGTCATCACGATGCTCCATGAACGATCTCATCACATTGCTCCATGCCCTTGTCATCACAAAGCTCCATGACACATGTCATCAGAATGCTCCATGGCCTTCTCCTCACAATGCATCACGCCCTTGCCATCACAATGCTCCATTACCCCTGTCATAACAATGCTCCATGACTCCTGCCATCACGATGTTCCATGGCCTTGTCATCACAAGGCTCCATGACCCTTCTCATCACAATGCTCCAAGACCCCTGTAATCACAATGCTCCATGCCCCTTTTCATCTCAATGATCCATGAACCCTGTCATCACAATGAAACATGCCCATCATCATAATGCTTCATGCTATTGTCATCACAATGAAATCAAAATGCTCAATGACCTCTGTCATAACAATGCTCCAAACCCTTGTGATCACAATATTCCATAACACTTGTCATCACAATGTCCCATGACTCTCATCATCACAATTATCCATGGTTTTCTTATCACAGAGCTCAATACACTTGTCATCAAAATGCTCCCTGACACTTTTTGTCTGTATGCTCATTGTACCCTGTCATGAGAAGGATCCATGCCTTTTTCATCACAATGATCCATGCCCTTTTCATCACAATGCTCAATGACGCATGTCATTAGAATGCTCCTTGGCCTTCTCCTCACAATGCTCCATTCCCATGTCATCACAATGTTCTAAGACCCCTGTAATCACAATGGTCCATGTCCCTTTTCTTCAGTATGCTCCATGAGATTTGTCATCACAAGGCTCCATGGTTTTCTCATCACAATGCTCCAGGAACTTTTCATCACAATGCTTCATGACTTGTCATGAAAATTCTCAATGGCCCTTGTCATCATAATGCTCCAATCCCTAGTCATCACAATGCTCCATTATATTTGTCATCACAATCCTCCATTACATTTGGCATCACAATGCTCCCTGCCATTGTCATCGCAATGGACCATGACATATGTCATCACAATGCTCCCTGACACCTTTCTTCAAAATACTCCATGAACTTCTCATCAAAATGCTCCATGACCCTGTCATTACAATGATCCATGCCCTTGTCATCACAGTGCTCCATGATCCCTGTCATCACAATGCTCCGTGACTCCAGGCATCACAATGCTTCATAACATTTGTCATCACAGTGGTTCATGCCCACGTCATCCCAAGGCTCTGTGGCCTTTGTAACCACAATGCTCCATGAACTATTCATCACAATGCTCCATGCCTTTGTCAGAAAAATGCTCCATGACCCTTGTCATCACAGTGTGCCACGCACTTTTCATCACAACGGTCCACAAATTTGTCATCACAATGCTCCATAAACCTTGAAATCACAATGCTCCTTTCCCTTCTCATCACAATGCTCCATTACCCCTATCATAACAATGATCCATGACCCCTGCCATCACAATGTTCCACGACCTTGTCATCACAAGGCTCCAAGACACTTGTCATCACAATGCTCCAAGACCCCTGTAAACACAATGCTCCATGCCGTTGTCATCACAAAGCTCCATGACACATGTCATCAGAATGTTCCATGGATTTCTCTTCAAAATGCTCCATGCCCTTGTCATCACAGTGCTCCAAGACCCCTGTAATCACAATGCTCCATGCCCCATTTCATCAGTATGCTCCATGAGATATGTCATCACAAGGCTCCATGGTTTACTCATCACAATGCTCCAGGACCTTGTCATCACAATGCTTCACGACTTTGCCATGAAAATTCTCAATGGCCCTTGTCATCATAATACTCCAAGCCCTACTCATCACAATGCTCCATTATATTTGTCATCACAATCCTCCATTACATTTGGCATCACAATTCTCCCTGCCGTTGTCATCGCAATGGATAATGACATATGTCATCACAATGCTCCCTGACACTTATCTTCACAATACTCCATGACCTTCTCATCACAATGCTCCATGCCGTTGTCATCACAATGCTCCATGACCCCTGTCATCCCAATGTTCCGTGACTCCAGGCATCACAATGCTTCATAACATTTGTCATCACAGTGGTCGATGCCCGTGTCATCACCAGGCTCTGTGACCACTGTAACGATAATGCTCCATTATCTTTTCATCACAATGCTCCGTGACCCTTGTCATCACAATGCTACATGCCTTTGTAAGAAAAATGCTCCATGACACCTGTCATGACACTTGTTATCACAATTCTGCATGCACTTGTCAACACCATGCTCCCTGACGCATGTCATCACAATGCTCCAAGCCATTGTCATCACAATGCTCCATTACCTTTGTCATCAGAATCCTCCATGACACCTGTCTTCATAATACTGCATGACCTGGTCATCACAATGCTCCATACCCTTGTCATCACAATGCACCATTCCAACTGTCATCACAATAATCCATGAAACTTATTAGACCAATGCTCCATGCCCTTGTCATCACAATGCTCCATGCCCTTGTTATCACAATGCTCCATGAACCCTGTCATCACAATGCTCCGTGACTCCAGTCATCAAAATGCTTCATGACCTTTGTCATCACAATGGTCCATGCCCTCGTCATCAACAGTCTCTGTGACCTTTTTAACCACAATGCTCCATGAACTTGTCATCACAATGCTCTTTGACCCTTGTCATCACAATGCTCTATGCCTTTCTCAGCACAATGCTCCATGACACTTGTCATCACAGGGCTCCAAGCGCTTGTCAGAACAATGCTCCACGACACATGTCATCACAATGCACCATTCGCTTGTCATCAGAGTGCTCCACAATCTTGTCATCACAATGCTCCATAAACCTTGTCATCACAATGCTCCATGCACTTCTCATCAAAATGCTCTTTCACCATTGATATCACAATGTTACATCATTATTCGTCACAATACTCCCTCACCCCTGACATCACAATGTTCCATAACTCCTGTCATCAACATGCTACATGCATTATCATCACAATATTCGATGACCCCTGACAACACAATGTTCAATCACCCCTGTCATTAAAATGCTCCATGACCCTTTTCATCAAATTGCTCCATGACCCTGTCATCAAAATGCTCCCTGCCCTTCTCATCACAATGCACAACACACTTGTCATCAAAATGCTCCATGACCTTTGTCATCACAAAGATCCATGACGCTTGGGGTCACAGTGCTCCATGTCATTGTCATCACGATGCTCCATGAACGCTCTCATCACATTGCTCCATGCCCTTGGCATCACAAAGCTCCATGACACATGTCATCAGAATGCTCCATGGCCTTCTCCTCACAATGCACCACGCCCTTGCCATCACAATGCTCCATTACCCCTGTCATAACAATGCTCCATTACTCCTGCCATCACGATGTTCCATGGCATTGTCATCACAATTCTCCCTGCCCTTCTCATCACAATGCACAACGCCCTTGTCATCAAAATGCTCCATGACTTTGTCATCACAAAGATCCATGACCCTTGTCATCAGAATGCTCCATGTCATTGTCATCACAGTGCTCCATGATCACTCTCATCACATTGATCCATGCCCTTGTCGTCACAAAGCTCCATGACGCATGTCATCAGAATGCTCCATGGACTTCTCATCACAGGGCTCCATGCCCTTGCCATCAAAATGCTCCATTACACCTTTCATCACAATGCCCCAAGACCCCTGTAATCACAATGATCCATGCCCCTTTTCATCTCAATGCTCCATGAGCCCTGTCTTCACAATGCACCATGCCCACCATCATAATGCTTCATGCTATTGTCATCACAATGAAATCATAATGCTCCATGACCTCTCTCATCACAATGCTCCAAATCCTTGTGATCTAAATGTTCCATAACACTTATCATCACAACGCCCCATGACGCTCATCATCACAGTTATCCATGGTCTTCTCATCACAATGCTCCATGTCTTTTCTCACCACAAAGCTCAATACCCTTTTCATCACAGTGCTCCCGGACACTTGTCCTAAGTATGCTCCTTGAACTCTGTGATGACAAGGCTCCATGGTCTTCTCATCCCAATGCTCCATGCCCTTGTCATCACAGTGCTCCACGACCTCTGTAATCACAAGGCTCCAGGCCCCTATTCATCAGAATGTTCCATGAGACATATCATCACAAGGCTCCATGGTCTTCTCATCACAATGCTCCAGTACCTTGTCATCACAATGCTCCATGACACCTGTCATCACAATACTCCATGAACATTTTCAGCCCAATGCTCCATGAACTTTTCATCACAATGCTCCATGACCCCTGTCATTACAATGCTCCATAACCCCCGTCATCACAACGCTCCATGTCCCTTGTCATTACAATACTCATGAACATTTTCATCCCAATGCTCCACGACCCTTGTCATCACAATGATCCATGCCCTTGTCATCCCAATGCTCCATGACCGTTGTCATCACAATGCTCCATGCGCTTGTCAGCACAATGCTCCATGACACATGTAGCACAATGCACCATGCGCTTGTCATCACAGTGCTCCACAATCTTCTCTTCACAATGCTCCATTAACCTTGTCATCACAATACTCCATGCCCTTTTCATCACAATGTTCCATGACCTTTGTCATCACAATTCTCAATACACTTGTCATCACAATGCTCCCTGACACTGGTCGTCAGAATGATCATTGAACCCTGTCAAGAAAAGGCTCCATGCAGTTTTCATCACAATGCCCCATGACATTTTCCTCACAATAATCCATGCCTTTGTCATCAATATACTCCACAAGCTTGTCATCCAAATGCTCCATGTCCCATGTCATCACAATTTTCCATGCACTTGCCAGCACAATGCTCCCAGACCCTTGTCATCACAATGCTCCAAGCCATTGTCATCACAATGCTCCATTACCTTTGTCATCAGCATCCTCCATGACACATGGCATCACAATGCTCCATGGCATTGTCATCACAATGGGCCATTACATATGTCATCACAATGCTCCCTGACCCCAGTCTTCACAATACTGCATGACCTGGTCTTCACAATGCTCCGTGCCCTTGTCATCACAATGCGCCTTTCCAACTGTCATTGCAATAATCCATGAAACTTATTAGACAAAAGTTCCATGCCCTTGTCATCACAATGCTCCATGCCCTTGTTATCACAATGCTCCGTTATTCCAGTCATCAAAATGCTTCATGACCTTTGTCATCACAATGGTCCATGGCCTCGTCATCAACAGTCTCTGTGATCCTTTTAACCTAAATGCTCCATGAAATTGTCATCACAATGCTCTTTAACCCTTGTCATCACAATATTCTATGCCTTTCTCAGCACAATGCTCCATGACCGTTGTCATCACAATGCTTCATGCGCTTGTCAGCACAATGCTTCATGACACGTCATCACAATGCACCATGCGCATGTCATCACAGTGCTCCACAATCTTTCATCACAAGGGTTCATTAACATTGTCATCACAATGCTCCATGCACATCTCATCAATATGCTCTCTCACCACTGATATCACAATATTACATCACTATTCATTACAATACTCCCTCACCCCAGTCATCACAATGTTCCATTACTCCCGTCATCACCATGCTACATGCACTCATCATCACAATGTTCGATGACGTATGACATCACAGTGTTCCATAACTCCTGTCATCAAAATGCTCCATGAGCCTTTTCATCAAAATGCTCCATGTCCCCTGACATCACAATGCTCCATAGCCCTTGTCATTACAGTGTTCCATGATGCTCGTCATCACAATTATCCATGGTCTTCTCATAACAATTCTCCACGTCCTTGTCATCACAATGCGCCATGACAGTCCTCATCACAATTTTACATGCTTTTGTCATCACAATTCTCCATGCACATGTCATCGCAATGTGCCATGACCCCGTCATAGCAAGCTCCATGCCTTTGTCATCACAATGCTTCACGACATTTTCATCAAAATTCTCAATGGCCGTTGTCATCAAAATGCTCCATGACCCTTGTCATCACAATGCCCAAAGCCCTTGTCATCACAATGCTCCATTACCTTTGCCATCACAATCCTCCAAAACACTAGACATCACAATGCTCCATGCCATTGTCACCACAATGGAACATGAAATATGTCATCACAATGCTCCCTGACACCTGTCTTCACAATTCTGTATGACCTTGTCCTCTCAATGTGCCATGCCCACTGTCAACACAATTATCCATGAAACTTGTCAGACCAATGTTCCATGCCCCTGTCATCACAATGCTCCATGCCCTTGTCATCAAAATGCTCCATGACCCCAGTTCTCACAATGCTCTGTGAATCCAGTCATCACAAGGCTTCATGACCAGTGTCATTCACAATGATCCATGCCCTCATCATCACAAGGCTCTGTGAACTTTGTCACCACAATGCACCAAGAAATTTTCATCACAATGCTCCGTGACACTTGTTACCACAATTCTCCATCCCTTTGTCAACTCAATGCTCCATGAACCCTGTCATTACAAGGCACCATGCCCACCTTCATAATGCTTCATGCTATTGTCATCACAATGAAATCATAATGCTCCATGACCTCTGTCATCACAATGCTCCAAACCCTGGTGATCAAAATGTTCCATAACTCTTTTCATCACAACGCCCCATGACGCTCGTCATCACAATTCTCCTTGGTCGTCTCATCACAATGCTCCATGACTTTTGTCACCACAATGCTCAATACCCTTGTCATCACAATGCTCCCGGACACTTGTCATCAGTATGTTCCTTGAACCCTGTGATGACAAGGCTCCATGGATTTCTCCTCCCATTGCTCCATGCCCTTGTCATCACAGTGCTCCACGACCGCTGTAATCACAAGGCTCCATGCCCCTTTTCTTCAGAATGTTCCATGAGACATATCATCAGAAGTCTCCATGTTCTTCTCATCACAATGCGCCATGACACCTGTCATCACAACACTCCTTTAATATTTTCAGCCCAGTGCTCCATGACCTTCTCATCACAATGCTCCATGACCCCTGTCATTACAATGCTCCTTGACCCCTGTCATCACAACGCTCCCTGACCCTTGTCATCACAATACTCCATAAACATTTTCATCCCAATGCTCCATGACCCTTGTCATGAAAATGATCCATGCCCTTGTCATCACAATGCTCCATGACCCCTGTATTCACAATGCTCCGTGACACTTGTCATCACAGTGCTCCATGACACCTGTCATCACAATGCTCCATGCCTTTGTCAGCAAAATGCTACATGACCTTGTCATTACAATGCTCTATGCACTGGTCATCACAATACTCCAATACCATTGTCATCACAATCCTCCATGAATCTTGGGATCACATTGTTTCATGCCCTTGTCATCAAAATGCTCCATACTCCTTGAAATCAAAATGATCCATGACCTCTGTCATCACAATGCTCCAAACACTTGTGATCATAGTGTTCCATAACACTTGTCATCACAACGCTCCTTGATGCCTGTCATCACAATACTCCATGCCCTTTTCATCACAATGCTCCATGACCTTTGTCATCACAATTCTCAATACACTTGTCATCACAATGATTCCTGACACTTGTCGTCAGAATGTTCCTTGAAACCTGTCACGAAAAGGCTCCAAGCCTTATTCATCACAATGCCCCATGCCATTTTCATCAGAGTGCTCCATGCCATTATCATCATATACTCCACAAGCTTGTCATCAGAATGCTCCATGACCTTTGTCATCACAATTCTCTATGCACTTGTCAGCACAATGCACTCTGACCCTTGTCATCACAATGCTCCAAGCCATTGTCATCACAATGCTCCATTACCTTTGTCATCAGAATCCTCCTTGACACTTGGCATCACAATGCTCCATGCCGTTGTCATCACAATGCGACATTACATATGTCATCACATGTTCCCTGACACCAGTCTTCACAATACTGCATGACCTGGTCTTCACAATGTTCCATGCCTTTTTTATCACAATGCTCCATCACCCATGTCATCACAATGCTCCGTGAGTCCAGTCATCACAATGCTTCATGACCTTTGTCATCACAATGGTCCATGCCCTCGTCATCAACAGTCTCTGTGACCTATTTAACCACAATGCTCCATTAAATTTTCATCACAATGCTCTTTGACCCTTGTCATCACAATACTCTATGCCTTTTTCAGCACAATGCTCCATGACACATGTCATCACAATGCACCATGCGCTTGTCATCACAGTGCTCCACAATCTGGTTATCACAATGCTCCATTAACCTTGTCATCACAATGCTCCATGCACTTCTCATCAATATGCTCTCTCACCACTGATATCACAATGTTACATTACTATTCATCACAATACTCCCTCACCGCTGTCATCACAATGTTCGATAACTCCTGTCACCACAATGCTACATGCACTTATCATCACAGTGTTCGATTAACTATGACATCACAATGTTCCGTAAGCCCTGTCATCAAAATGCTCCATGACCCATTTCATCAAAATGCTCCATGTCCCCTGACATCACAATGCTCCATAGCCCTTGTCATTACAGTGTTCCATGACGCTCTTCATCACAATTATCCATGGCCTTCTCATCACAATGCTCCATGGTCTTGCCATCACAATGCTCCATGCCCTGGTCATCAGAATTCTCCAAGTTCTTGGCATCACTATGTTCCATGACACTTCTCATCACAGTGTTACATGCTTTGTCAGCACAATACTACACAAACTTGTCATCAGAATGCTCCATGACCCATGTCATCACAATTATCCATGCCCCTGTCATCAGAAACCTCCATGCCCTTGTCATCACAAAGTTCCATGACCCCTGTCATCACAATACTCCATGAACATTTTCAGCCCAATGCTACATGACTTTCTCATCGCAATGCTCCATGACCAATATCATCACAATGCTCCATGACCACTGTCATCACAACACTCCATGACACCTGACAACACAATGATCCGGGACTCTTGTCATCACAATGCCCCATTACCTAGTCATCACAATGCTCCATGACCCCTGTCATCACAATACTCCATGAATATATTCAGCCCAAACTCCATGACCCTTGTCATCAAAATGATCGGTGCCCTAGTCATCCCAATGCTCCATGACCTCTGTATTCACAATGCTCTGTGACACTTGTAATCACAGTGATCCAT
Organism: Mesoplodon bidens; assembly: GCF_964165515.1. Classification (NCBI taxonomy): domain Eukaryota; kingdom Metazoa; phylum Chordata; class Mammalia; order Artiodactyla; family Ziphiidae; genus Mesoplodon; species Mesoplodon bidens. Next base: position 137,359 of record NW_027671898.1, read on the forward strand.
GACACCTGTCATCACAATGCTCCATGCCTTTGTCTGCAAAATGTTACATGACATTGTCATTACAATGCACTATGTGCTTGTCATCACAATACTCCATTACCATTGTCATTAGAATCCTCCATGAACCTTGGGATCACATTGCTTCATGCCCTTGTCATCACAATGCTCCATGCTCCTTGAAATCAAAATGATCCATGACTTCTGTCATCGCAATGCTCCAAACCCTTGTGATTACAATGTTCCATAACACTTGTTATCACAACGTTACATGATGCCTGTCATCACAATACTCAATGCCCTTTTCATCACAATGTTCCATGACCTTTGTCATCACAATTCTCAATACACTTGTCATCACAATGCTCCCTGACTCTTGTCGTCAGAATGATTCTTGAACCCTGTCAAGAAAAGGCTCCATGCTGTTTTCATCACAATGCCCCATGCCATTTTCCTCACAATAATCCATGCCATTGTCATCAAAATACTCCACAAGCTTGTCATCCAAATGCTCCATGACCCGTGTCATCACAATTCTCCATGCACTTGCCAGCACAATGCTCCCTGACCCTTGTCATCACAGTGCTCCAAGCCATTTTCATCACAATGCTCCATTACCTTTGTCATCAGAATCCTCCATGACACTTGGCATCACAATGCTCCTTGCCATTGTCATCACAATGGGCCATTACATATGTCATCACAATGCTCCCTGACACCAGTCTTCACAATACTGCATTACCTGGTGTTCAATATGCACCATGACCTTGTCATCACAATGCGCCATTCCAACTGTCATTGCAATAATCCACGAAACTTATTGGACCAAAGTTCCATGCCCTTTTCATCACAATGCTCCATGCCCTTGTTATCACAATGCTCCGTGAATCCAGTCATCACAATGCTTCATGACCTTTGTCATCACAATGGTCCATGCCCTCGTCATCAACAGTCTCTGTGACATTTTTAACCTCAATGCTCCATGAAATTTTCATCACAATGCTCTTGGACCCTTGTCATCACAATATTTTATGCCTTTCTCAGCACAATGCTCCATAACCGTTGTCATCCCAATGCTCCATGTGCTTGTCAGCACAATGCTCCATGACACGTCATCACAATGCACCATGTGCTTGTCATCACAGTGCTCCACAATCTTGTCATCACATTGCTCCATTAACATTGTCATCACAATGCACCATGACAGTTCTCATCACAATGTTACATGCTTCTTTCATCACAATTCTCCATGCACATGTCATTGCAATGCCCCATGACCCCTGTCATAGCAAGCTCCATGCCTCTGTCATCACAATGCTTCACGAACTTTTCATCAAAATTCTCAATGGCAGTTGTCATCAAAATGCTCCATGACCCTTGTCATCACAATGCTCCAAGCCCTTGTCATCACAATGCTCCAATAACTTTGTCACCAAAATCCTCCAAATCACTTGGCATCACAATGCTCCATGCCATTGTCATCACAATGGAACATGAAATATGTCATCACAATGCTCCCTGACACCTGACTTCACAAAACACCATGACCTTGTCATCACAATGTGCCATGCCCACTGTCAACACATTTATCCATGAAACTTGTCAGACCAATGCTGCATGCCCCTGTCATCACAATGCTCCATGCACTTGTCATCACAGTGCTCCATGACACCAGTTCTCACAATGCTCCGTGACTCCAGTCATCACAAGGCTTCATGACCGGTGTCATCACAATGATCCATGCCCTCATCATCACAAGGCTCTGTGAACTTTGTCCCCACAATGCTCCATGAACTTTTAATCACAATGCTCCGTGACACTTGTTATCACAATGCTCCGTGAGTCCAGTCATCACAATGCTTCATGACCTTTGTCATCACAATGGTCCATGCCCTCTTCATCAACAGTCTCTGTGACCATTTTAACCTCAATGCTCCATGAAATTTTCATCACAATTCTCTTTGACTCTTGTCATCACAATACTCTCTGCTTTTCTCAGCACAATGCTCCATGACTGTTGTCATCACAATGCTCCATGTGCTTGTCAGCACAATGCTGCATGACACGTCATCACAATGCACCATGCGCTTGTCATCACTGTACTCCACAATCTTGTCATCACAATGCTCCATTAACATTGTCATCACAATGTTCCATGCACTTCTCATCAATATGCTCTCTCACCACTGATATCACAATGTTACATTACTATTGATTACAATACTCCCTCACCGCTGTCATCACAGTGTTCCATGACTCCTGTCATCACCATGCTACATGCACTTATCATCACAATGTTCGATGACCTATGACATCACAATGTTCCATAACCCCTGTCATAAAAATGCTCCATGAAATTTTCATCACAATGCTCCGTGACACTTGTTACCACAATGCTCCATCCCTTTGTCAACTCAATGCTCCATGACCCTTGTCATCACAATATTCCATGACCTTTGTCATCACAATTCTGAATACACTTGTCATCACAATGCTCCCTGACTCTTGTCATCAGAATGCTCCTGGAACCCTGGCACGAAAAGTCTCCATGCCATTTTCATCACAATGCCCCATGCCATTTTCATCAGAATAGTCCATGGCTTTGTCATCAAAATACTCCACAAGCTTGTCATCCAAATGCTCCATGACCCGTGTCTTCACAATTCTCCATGCACTTGCCAGCACCATGCTCCCTGACCCTTGTCATCTCAGTGCTCCAAGCCATTGTCATCACAATGCTCCATTACATTTGTCATCAGAATCCTCCATGACACTTGGCATCACAATGCTCCATGCCATTGTCATCACAATGGGCCATTACATATGTCATCACAATGCTCCCTGACACCTGTATTTACAATACTGCATGACCTTGTCATCTCAATGTGCCATGCCCACTCTCAACACAATTATCCATGAAACTTGTCAGACCAATGCTCCATGCCCCACTCATCACAATGCTCCATGCACTTGTCATCACAATGCTCCATGCCCTTGTCATCACAATGCTCCATCATCCCAGTTCTCACAATGCTCCGTGACTCCAGTCATCACAAGGCTTCATGACCAGTGTCATCACAATGATCCATGCCCTCATCATCAGAAGGCTCTGTGAAATTTGTCACCACAATGCTCCATGAACTTTTCATCACAATGCTCCGTGACACTTGTTACCACAATGCTCCATCCCTTTGTCAACTCAATGCTCCATGACCCTTGTCATCACAATGTTCCATGACCTTTGTCATCACAATTCTCAATACACTTGTCATCACAATGCTCCCTGACTCTTGTCGTCAGAATGCTCCTTGAACCCTGTCACGAAAAGGCTCCATGCCGTTTTCATCACAATGCCCCATGCCATTTTCATCACAATACTCCATGCCTTTGTCATCAAAATACTCCACAAGCTTGTCATCAGAATGCTCCATGACCCGTGTCTTCACATTTCTCCATGCACTTGCCAGCACAATGCTCCCTGACACTTGTCATCACAATGCTCCATGTCATTGTCATCACAATGGGCCATTACATATGTCATCACAATGCTCCCTGACACCAGTCTTCACAATACTGCATGACCTGGTCTTCACAATGCTCCATGCCCTTGTCATCACAATGCGCCATTCCAACTGTCACTGCAATAATCCATGAAACTTTTTAGACCAATGTTCCATGCCCTTGTCATCACAGTGCTCCATGCCCTTGTTATCACAATGCTCCGTGACTCCAGTCATCACAATGCTTCATGACATTTGTCATCACAATGGTCCATGACCTCGTCATCATCAGTCTCTGTGACATTTTTAACCTCAATGCTCCATGAAAATTTCATCAAAATTCTCTTTGACCCTTGTCATCACAATACTCTCTGCCTTTCTCATCACAATGCTCCATGACCGTTGTCATCACAATGCTCCATGCGCTTGTCAGCACAATGTTCCATGACACGTCCTCAAAATGCACCATGCACTTGTCATCACAGTGTTCCACAATCTTGTCATCAAAATGCTCCATTAACATTGTCATCACAATTCTCCATGCACTTCTCATCAATATGCTCTCTCACCACTGATATCACAATGTTACATCACTATTCATTACAATACTCCCTCACCCCTGTCATCAGAGTGTTCCATGACTCCTGTCATCACCATGCTACATGCACTTATCATCACAATGTTCGATGACCTATGACATCACAATGTTCCAAAACACCTGTCATCAGAATGCTCCATGAACGTTTTCATCAAAATGCTCCATGTTCCCTGATATCACAGTGCTCCATACCCCTTGCCATTACAGTGCTCCATGACACTCGTCATCACAATTATCCATGGTCTTCTCATCGCAATGCTCCACGGTCTTGCCATCTCAATAAACCATGCCCTGGTCATCACACTGCTCCATGTCCTTTGTCATCACAATTCTTCACGTCGTTTTCATCACAATGCTCCATGACAGTTCTCATCACAATGTTACATTCTTTTGTCATCACAATTCTCCATGCACATGTCATCGCAATGCCCCATGACCCCTGTCATAGCAAGCTCCATGCCTTTGTCATTACAATGCTTCACGACCTTTTCATCAAAATTCTCAATGGCCGTTGTCATCACAATGCTCCATGACACTTGTCATCACAATGCTCCTAGCCCTTGTCATCACAATGCTCCATTACTTTTGTCATCACAATCCTCCAGAACACTTGACATCACAATGCTCCATGCCATTGTCATCACAATGGAACATGAAATATGTCATCACAATGCTCCCCGACACCTGTCTTCACAAAACTGCATGACCTTGTCATCACAATGTGCCATGCCCACTGTCAACACAATTATCCATGAAAATTGTCACACCAATGCTCCATGCCCCTGTCATCACAATGCTCCATGCCCTTGTCATCACAATGCTCCATGACCACAGTTCTCACAGTGCTCCGTGACTCCAGTCATCACAAGTCTTCATGACCTGTGTCATCACAATGATCCATGCCCTCATCATCACAAGGCTCTGTGAACTTTGTCACCACAATGCTCCATGAACTTTTCATCACAATGCTCCGTGACACTTGTTACCACATTGCTCCATCTCTTTGTCAACTCAGTGCTCCATGACCCTTGCCATCACAATGTTCCATGACCTTTGTCATCACAATTCTCAATACAATTGTCATCACAATGCTCCCTGTCTCTTGTGGTCAGAATGCTCCTTGAACCCTGTCACGAAAAGGCTCCATGCCGTTTTCATCACAATGCTCCATGCCATTTTCATCACAATACTCCATGCCTTTGTCATCAAAATACTCCACAAGCTTGTCATCCAAATGGTCCATGACCCGTGTCTTCATAATTCTCTATGCACTTGCCAGCACAATGCTCCCAGACCCTGGTCATCACAATGCTCCAAGCCATTGTCATCACAATGCTCCTTTAACTTTGTCATCAGATTCCTCCATGACACTAGGCATCACAATGCTCCATGCCATTGTCATCACAATGGGCCATTACATATATCATCACAATGCTCCCTGACACCAGTCTTCACAATACTGCATGACCTGGTCCTCACCAAGCTCCATGCCCTTGTCATCACAATGCGCCATTCCAACTGTCATTGCAATAATCCATGAAATGTATTAGAACAATTTTCCATGCCCTTGTCATCACAATGCGCCATGCCCTTGTCATCACAATGCTAGAAGCCACTATCATCACAATGCTCCATTAACTTTGTCATCAGCTTCCTCCATAACACTTGGCATCACAATGCTCCATGCCATTGTCATCACAATGGGCCATTACATATGTCATCACAATGCTCCCTGACACCAGTCTTCACAATACTGCATGAACTCGTCTTCACAATGTTCCATGCCCTTGTTATCACAATACTCCATGACCCATGTCATCACAATGCTCCGTGAGTCCAGTCATCACAGTGCTTCATGACCTTTGTCATCACAATGGTCCATGACCTCGTCAGCAACAGTCTCTGTGACATTTTTAACCTCAATGCTCAATGAAATTTTCATCACAATGCACTTTGACCCTTGTCGTCACAATACTCTATGCCTTTCTCAGCACAATGCTCCATGACCGTTGCCATCACAGTGCTCCATGCGCTTGTGAGCACAATGCTCCATGACCCCTGTCTTAGCAAGCTCCGTGCCTCTGTCATCACAATGCTTCACGACCATTTTATGAAAATTCTCAATGGCCGTTGTCATCAAAATGCTCCATGACCCTTGTCATCACAATGTTCCATACACTTGTCAGCACAGTGCTCCACGACCCATGTCATCACAATGCTCCATAAACATTGTCTTCACAATGCTCCTTGCACGTCTTATAAAATGCTCTCTCACCACTGATATCATAATGTTCCCTCACTAGTCATCACAATACACCCACTCCAATGTCATCACAATGGTCCATAACCCCTGTCATGAAAATGTTCCATGACCCCTGACATCACAATGTTCCATAAAACCTGTCATCAAAATGTTCCATGACACTTTTCATCAAATTGCTCCATGACCCTGTCATCACAATGCTCCCTGCCTTTCTCGTCACAATGCACCACGCACTTGTCATCAAAATGCTCCATGATTTTGTCATCACAAAGAACCATGACCCTTGGCATCACAATGCTCCATGTCATTGTCATCACAATGCTCCATGATCGATCTCATCACATTGATCCATGCCCTTGTCATCACAAAGCTCCATGACGCATGTCATCAGAATGCTCCATGGCCTTCTCATCACAGTGCTCCATGCACTTGCCATCACAATGCTCCATTACAACTGTCATCACAATGCTCCAAGACCCCTGTAATCACAATGCTCCATGCCCCTATTCATCTCAATGCTCCATGAACCCTGTCATCACAATGCACCATGCCCTCCATCATAATGCTTTATGCAATTGTCATCACAATGAAATCATAATGCTCCATGACCTCTCTCAACACAATGTTCAAAAACCTTGTGATCAAAATGTTGCATAACACTTGTCATCACAACGCTCCATTATGCCTGTCATCTCAATACTCCATGCCCTTTTCATCACAAGGCTCCATGACTTATGTAATCACAATTCTCAATACACTTGTCATCACAATGCTCCCTGACTCTTCTCGTCAGAATGCTCCTTGAACCCTGGCACAAAAAGGCTCCATGACTTTATCATCACTATGTCCCATGCCATTTTCATCACAATGCTCCATGCCATTGTCTTCAAAATACTCCACAAGTTTGTCATCGAAATGCTGCATGACCCATGTCATCACAAGTCTCCATGCACTTGCCAGCACAATGCTCCCTGACCCTTGTCCTCACAACGCCCCAAGCCATTGTCATCACAATGCTCCATTACCTTTTTCATCAGAATCCTCCATGACACTTGGCATCACAATGCTCCATGCCATTGTCATCACAATGGGCCATTACATATGTCATCACAATGCTCCCTGACACCAGTCTTCACAATACTGCATGACCTGGTCTTCACAATGTTCCATGTCCTTGTCATCACAATGCGCCATTCCAACTGTCATTGCAATAATCCATTAAGCTTATTAGACCAATGTTCAATGCCCTTCTTATCACAGTGCTCCGTGACTCCAGTCATCACAATGCTTCATGACCTTTGTCATCACAATGGTCCATGCCCTCGTCATCAACAGTCTCTGTGACATTTTTAACCTCAATGCTCCATGAAATTTTCATCACGATGCTCTTTGAAACTTGTCATCACAATACACTATGCCTTTATCAGCACAATGCTCCATGACTGTTGTCATTACAATGCTCCATGCCTTTGTCAGCACAATGCTCCATGACACGTCATCACAATGCACCATGCGCTTGTCATCACAGTGCTCCACAATCTTGTCATCACAATGCTCCATTAACCTTGTCATCACAATGCTCCATGCACTTCTCATCAATATGCTCTCTCACCACTGATATCACATTGTTACATCACTATCCATTACAATACTCCCTCACCCCTGTCATCACAATTTTCCATGACTCCTGTCATCACAATGCTACATGCACTTATCATCACAATGTTCAATGACCTATGACATCACAATATACCATAACCCCTGTCATCAAAATGCTCCATGAAATTTTTCATCAAAATGCTCCATGTCCCCGGACATCACAATGCTCCATACCCCTTGTCATTACAGTGCTCCATGACGCTCGTCATCACAATTATCCATGGTCTTCTCATCACAATTCTCCACGGTCTTGCCATCACAATGCTCCATGCCCTGGTCATCACAATGCCCCATGTCCCTTGTCATCACAATTCTCCATGTCCTTGTCATCACAATGCTCCATGACAGTTCTCATCACAATGTTACATGCTTTTCTCATCACAATTCTCCATTCACATGTCATCGCAATGCCCCATGACCACTGTCATAACAAGCTCCATGCCTTTGTCATCACAATGCTTCACGACATGTTCATCAAAATTCTCAATGGCCGTTGTCATCACAATGCTCCATGAAACTTGTCATCACAATGCTCCAAGCCCTTGTCATCACAATGCTCCATGCCATTGTCATCACAATGGAACATGAAATATGTCATCACAATTCTCCCTGACACCTGTCTTCACAATATTGCATAACCTTGTCATCACAATATGCCATGCCAAATGTCAACACAATTATCCATGAAACTTGTCAGACCAATGCTCCATGCCCCTGTCATCACAATGCTCCATACCCTTGTCATCACAATGCTCCATGACCCCAGATCTCACAATGCTCCGTGACTCCAGTCATCACAAGGCTACATGACCTGTGTTATCACAATGATCCGTGCCCTCTTCATCACAAGGCTCTGTGAACTTTGTCAGCACAATGCTCCATGAACTTTTCATCACAATGTTCCGTGACACTTGTTACCACAATGCTCCATCCCTTTGTAAATACAATGCTCCATGAACCTTGTCATCACAATGTTCCATGTGCTTGTCAGTGCAGTGCTCCATGACCCATGTCATCACAATGCTCCATAAACCTTGTCATCACAATGCTCCTTGCACGTCTTATCAAAATGCTCTCTCACCACTGATATCAAAATATTCCCTCACTAGTCATCACAATACACCCTCTCCCCTGTCATCCCAATGGTCCATAACCCCTGTCATGAAAATGTTCCATGACCCCTGATATCACAATGTTCCATAACCTCTGTCATCAAAATGTTCCATCATCATTTTCATCAAATTGCTCCAAGACACTGTCATCACAATGCTCCCTGCCCTTCTCATCACAATGCAAAACGCCCTTGTCATCAAAATGCTCCATGACTTTGTCATCACAAAGAAAC
>NW_027671897.1:0-86374 GCF_964165515.1 Mesoplodon bidens
CGTTTCTTTTTCTGGCTGAGTAACATTCCATTGAATATATGTGCCACATCTTCTTTATCCATTTATCCGATGCAGGACACTCAGTTTGTTTCCATCTCCGGGCTACTGTAAATAGAGCTGCAATGAACATCGTGGTACGTGACTCTTTTGGAATTATGGTCTTCTCAGGGTATATGCCCAGTAGTGGGATTGCTGGGTCCTCTGGTAGTTCTATTTGTAGTTTTGTAAGGAACCTCCAGGCTGTTCTCCACAGTGGCTGTACCAATTCACATTCCCACCATCAGTGCAAGAGGGTTCCCTTTTCTCCCCACCCTCTCCAGCATTTATTGTTTCTAGATTTTTTGAGGATGGCCATTCTGACTGGTGTGAGATGACATCTCATTGTAGTTTTGATTTGCATTTCTCTAATGATTAATGACGTTGAGCATTCTTTCGTGTGTTTGTTGGCAGTCTGTATATCTTCTTTGGAGAAATGTCTATTTAGGTCTTCTGCCCATTTATGGATTGGGTTGTTTGGGTTTTTTTGTTATTGAGCTGCATGAGCAGCTTGTAAATTTTGGAGATTAATCCTTGGTCAGTTGCTTCATTGGCAAATATTTTCTCCCATTCTGGGGGTTCTCTTTTCATCTTGTTTATGGTTTCCTTTGCTGTGCAAAAGCTTTGAAGTTTCACTAGGTCCTATTTGTCTATTGTTGTTTTTATTTCCATTTCTCTAGGAGGTGGGTCAAAAAGGATCTTGCTGTGATTTATGTCATAGAGGGTTCTGCCTATGTTTTCCTCTAAGAGTTTGATAGTTCCTGGCCTTACATTTAGGTCTTTAATCCATTTTGAGCTTATTTTTGTGTATGGTGTTAGGGAGTGATCTAATCTCATACGTTTACATGGACCTGTCCAGTTTTCCCAGCATCACTTATTGAAGAGGCTGTCCTTTCTCCACTGTACATTCCTGCCTCCTTTATCAAAGGTAAGGTGACCGTACGTGCGTGGCTTCATCTCTGGGCTTTCTATCCTGTTCCATTGATCAATGTTTCTGTTTTTGTGCCAGTACCATACTATATTGATTACTGTAGCTTTGTATTATACTCTGAAATCAGGGTGCCTGATTCCTCCAGCTCCGTTTTTCTTCCTCAAATTGCTTTGGCTATTCGGGCTCCTTTGTGTCTCCATACAAATTGTGACATTTTTTGTTCTAGTTCTGTGAAAAATGCCAGTGGTAGTTTGAGAGGGATTGCATTGAATCTGTAGATTGCTTTGCGTAGTAGAGTCATTTTCAAAATGTTGATTCTTCAAATCCAAGAACATGGTATATCTCTCCATCTATTTGTATCATCTTTCATTTCTTCCATAAGTGTCTTATAATTTTCTGCATACAGGTCTTCTGTCTCCTTAGGTAAGTTTATTCCTAGATATTTTATTCTTTTTGTTGCAGTGGTAAATGGGAGTGTTTTCTTGACTTCACTTTCAGATTTTTCATCATTAGTCTATAGGAATGCCAGAGATTTCTGTGCATTAATTTTGTATCCTGCTACTTTACCAAATTCATTGTTTAGCTCTACTGGTTTTCTGGTAACATCTTTAGGATTCTCTATGTATTGTATTATGTCATCTGCAAACCGTGACAGCTTTACTTCTTCTTTTCCGATTTGGATTCCTTTGACTTCCTTTTCTTCTGTGATTGCTGTGAGTAAAACTTCCAAAACTATGGTGAACAAGAGTGGTGAGAGTGGGCAACCTTGTCTTGTTCCTGATCTTAGTGGAAATGCTTTCAGGTTTTCACCATTGAGGACGTTGTTGGCTGTGGGTTTGTCATATATGGCCTTTATTATGTTGAGGAAAGTTCCCTCTATGCCTACTATCTGCAGGGTTTGTTTGTTTTTTTATCATAAATGGGTGTTGAATTTTGTCGAAAGCTGTCTCTGCATCTATTGAGAAGATCCTATGGTTTTTCTCCTTCAATTTGTTAATATGGTGTATCACGTTGATTGATTGCGTGTATTGAAGAATCCTTGTAGTCCTGGAATAAATCCCACTTGATCATGGCGTATGATCCTTTTAATGTGCTGTTGGATTCTCTTTCCTAGTAATTTGTTGAGGAGTTTTGTCTCTATGTTCATCAGTGATATTGGCCTGTAGTTTTCTTCCTTTGTGACATCCTTGTCTGGTTTTGGTATCGGGGTGATGGTGGCCTCGTAGAATGAGTTTGGGAGTGTTCCTCCCTCTGCTATATTTTGGGTGAGTTTGAGAAGGATAGGTATTAACTCTTCTCTAAATGTTTGAAAGAATTCGCCTGTGAAGCCATCTGGTCCTGGGCTTTTGTTTGTTGGAAGATTTTTCATCAGAGTTTCAATTTCAGTGCTTGTCACTGGTCTGTTCATATTTTCTATTTCTTCCTGGTTTACTCTCAGCAGGTTGTGCCTTTCTAAGAATTTGTCCATTTCTTCCAGGTTGTCCATTTTATTGGCATAGAATTGCTTGTTGTAATCTCTCATGATCTTTTGTATTTCTGCAGTGTCAGTTGTTACTTCTCCTTTTTCATTTCTAATTCTATTGATTTGAATCTTCTCCCTTTATTTCTTGATACGTCTGGCTAATAGTTGATCAATTTTGTTTATCTCCTCAAACAACCAGCTTTTAGGTTTATTGACCTCTGCTATCGTTTCAGTCATTTCTTTTTCATTTATTTCTGATCTGATCTTTATGATTTCTTTCCTTCTGCTAACTTTGGGGTTTTTTTCCTGTTCTTCTTTCTCTAATTGCTTTAGGTGCAAGGTTAGGTTATTTTCTCGAGGTGTTTCCCGTTTCTAAAGGTAGGATTGTAGTGCTATGAACTTCCTCCCTCTTAGAACTGCTTTTTCTGCATCCCATAGGTTTGGGGTCGTCGTGTCTCCACTGTCATTTGTTTCTAGGTAGATTTTGATTTCCACAGTGATCACTTAGTTATTAAGTAGTGTATTGTTTAGCCGCCATGTGTTTGTATTTTTTACAGATCTTTTCCTGTAATTGATATCTAGTCTCATAGCATTGTGGTTGGAAAAGATACTTGATACAATTTCTCTTGTCTTAAGTTTACCAAGGCTTCATTTGTGACTGAGGATATGATCCATCCTGGAGAACGTTCCATGAGCACTTGAGAAAAATGTGTATTCTGTGGTTTTTGGATGGAATGTCCTATAAATATCAATTAAGTCCATCTTGCTTAATGTATCTTTTAAAGCTTGTGTTTCCTTATTGATTTTCATTTTGGATGATCTGTCCATTGCTGAATGTGGGGTGTTAATGTCCCCTACTATGAATGTGTTACTATTTCCCCTTTTATGGCTGTTAGTATTTGCCTTACGTATTGAGGTGCTCCTCTGTTGGGTGCATAAATATTTACAGTTGTTATATCTTCTTCTTGGTTCAATCCCTTGATCATTATGTAGTTTCCTTCTTTGTCTCTTCTAATAGTCTTTATTTTAAAGTCTACTTTGTCTCATATGAGAATTGCTACTCCAGCTTTCTTTTGGTTTCCATTTGCATGGAATAATTTTTTTTCCGTCCCCTCACGTTCAGTCTGTATGTGCCTCTAGGTCTGAAGAGGGTCTCTTTTTTTGTTGTTGTTTGTTTTTTACATGTTTACTGGAGTAGAGTTGCTTTACAATGGTGTGTTACTTTCTGCTTTAAAACAAAGTTAATCAGTTATACACATACATGTGTGCCCATATCTCTTCCCTCTCTCATCTCCCTCCCTCACACCCTCCCTCTCCTACCCCTCCAGGCAGTCACAAAGCACCGAGCTGATCTCCCTGTGCTATGCGGCTGCTTCCCACTAGCTATCTACCTTACGTTTGGTAGTGTATATATGTCCATGCCTCTCTCTCGCTTTGTCACAGCTTCCCCTTCCCCTTCCCGCTCCCCATAGCCTCAAGTCCGTTCTCTAGTAGGTCTGTGTCTTTATTCCTGTCTTACCCCTAGGTTCTTCATGACATTTTCCCCTTAAATTCCATATATATATGTGTTAGCATTCACTATTTGTCTTTCTCTTTCTGACTTACTTCACTCCGTATGACAGACTCTAGGTCCATCCACGTCATTACAAATAGCTCCATTTCGTTTCTTTTTCTGGCTGAGTAACATTCCATTGAATATATGTGCCACATCTTCTTTATCCATTTATCCGATGCAGGACACTCAGTTTGTTTCCATCTCCGGGCTACTGTAAATAGAGCTGCAATGAACATCGTGGTACGTGACTCTTTTGGAATTATGGTCTTCTCAGGGTATATGCCCAGTAGTGGGATTGCTGGGTCCTCTGGTAGTTCTATTTGTAGTTTTGTAAGGAACCTCCAGGCTGTTCTCCACAGTGGCTGTACCAATTCACATTCCCACCATCAGTGCAAGAGGGTTCCCTTTTCTCCCCACCCTCTCCAGCATTTATTGTTTCTAGATTTTTTGAGGATGGCCATTCTGACTGGTGTGAGATGACATCTCATTGTAGTTTTGATTTGCATTTCTCTAATGATTAATGACGTTGAGCATTCTTTCGTGTGTTTGTTGGCAGTCTGTATATCTTCTTTGGAGAAATGTCTATTTAGGTCTTCTGCCCATTTATGGATTGGGTTGTTTGGGTTTTTTTGTTATTGAGCTGCATGAGCAGCTTGTAAATTTTGGAGATTAATCCTTGGTCAGTTGCTTCATTGGCAAATATTTTCTCCCATTCTGGGGGTTCTCTTTTCATCTTGTTTATGGTTTCCTTTGCTGTGCAAAAGCTTTGAAGTTTCACTAGGTCCTATTTGTCTATTGTTGTTTTTATTTCCATTTCTCTAGGAGGTGGGTCAAAAAGGATCTTGCTGTGATTTATGTCATAGAGGGTTCTGCCTATGTTTTCCTCTAAGAGTTTGATAGTTCCTGGCCTTACATTTAGGTCTTTAATCCATTTTGAGCTTATTTTTGTGTATGGTGTTAGGGAGTGATCTAATCTCATACGTTTACATGGACCTGTCCAGTTTTCCCAGCATCACTTATTGAAGAGGCTGTCCTTTCTCCACTGTACATTCCTGCCTCCTTTATCAAAGGTAAGGTGACCGTACGTGCGTGGCTTCATCTCTGGGCTTTCTATCCTGTTCCATTGATCAATGTTTCTGTTTTTGTGCCAGTACCATACTATATTGATTACTGTAGCTTTGTATTATACTCTGAAATCAGGGTGCCTGATTCCTCCAGCTCCGTTTTTCTTCCTCAAATTGCTTTGGCTATTCGGGCTCCTTTGTGTCTCCATACAAATTGTGACATTTTTTGTTCTAGTTCTGTGAAAAATGCCAGTGGTAGTTTGAGAGGGATTGCATTGAATCTGTAGATTGCTTTGCGTAGTAGAGTCATTTTCAAAATGTTGATTCTTCAAATCCAAGAACATGGTATATCTCTCCATCTATTTGTATCATCTTTCATTTCTTCCATAAGTGTCTTATAATTTTCTGCATACAGGTCTTCTGTCTCCTTAGGTAAGTTTATTCCTAGATATTTTATTCTTTTTGTTGCAGTGGTAAATGGGAGTGTTTTCTTGACTTCACTTTCAGATTTTTCATCATTAGTCTATAGGAATGCCAGAGATTTCTGTGCATTAATTTTGTATCCTGCTACTTTACCAAATTCATTGTTTAGCTCTACTGGTTTTCTGGTAACATCTTTAGGATTCTCTATGTATTGTATTATGTCATCTGCAAACCGTGACAGCTTTACTTCTTCTTTTCCGATTTGGATTCCTTTGACTTCCTTTTCTTCTGTGATTGCTGTGAGTAAAACTTCCAAAACTATGGTGAACAAGAGTGGTGAGAGTGGGCAACCTTGTCTTGTTCCTGATCTTAGTGGAAATGCTTTCAGGTTTTCACCATTGAGGACGTTGTTGGCTGTGGGTTTGTCATATATGGCCTTTATTATGTTGAGGAAAGTTCCCTCTATGCCTACTATCTGCAGGGTTTGTTTGTTTTTTTATCATAAATGGGTGTTGAATTTTGTCGAAAGCTGTCTCTGCATCTATTGAGAAGATCCTATGGTTTTTCTCCTTCAATTTGTTAATATGGTGTATCACGTTGATTGATTGCGTGTATTGAAGAATCCTTGTAGTCCTGGAATAAATCCCACTTGATCATGGCGTATGATCCTTTTAATGTGCTGTTGGATTCTCTTTCCTAGTAATTTGTTGAGGAGTTTTGTCTCTATGTTCATCAGTGATATTGGCCTGTAGTTTTCTTCCTTTGTGACATCCTTGTCTGGTTTTGGTATCGGGGTGATGGTGGCCTCGTAGAATGAGTTTGGGAGTGTTCCTCCCTCTGCTATATTTTGGGTGAGTTTGAGAAGGATAGGTATTAACTCTTCTCTAAATGTTTGAAAGAATTCGCCTGTGAAGCCATCTGGTCCTGGGCTTTTGTTTGTTGGAAGATTTTTCATCAGAGTTTCAATTTCAGTGCTTGTCACTGGTCTGTTCATATTTTCTATTTCTTCCTGGTTTACTCTCAGCAGGTTGTGCCTTTCTAAGAATTTGTCCATTTCTTCCAGGTTGTCCATTTTATTGGCATAGAATTGCTTGTTGTAATCTCTCATGATCTTTTGTATTTCTGCAGTGTCAGTTGTTACTTCTCCTTTTTCATTTCTAATTCTATTGATTTGAATCTTCTCCCTTTATTTCTTGATACGTCTGGCTAATAGTTGATCAATTTTGTTTATCTCCTCAAACAACCAGCTTTTAGGTTTATTGACCTCTGCTATCGTTTCAGTCATTTCTTTTTCATTTATTTCTGATCTGATCTTTATGATTTCTTTCCTTCTGCTAACTTTGGGGTTTTTTTCCTGTTCTTCTTTCTCTAATTGCTTTAGGTGCAAGGTTAGGTTATTTTCTCGAGGTGTTTCCCGTTTCTAAAGGTAGGATTGTAGTGCTATGAACTTCCTCCCTCTTAGAACTGCTTTTTCTGCATCCCATAGGTTTGGGGTCGTCGTGTCTCCACTGTCATTTGTTTCTAGGTAGATTTTGATTTCCACAGTGATCACTTAGTTATTAAGTAGTGTATTGTTTAGCCGCCATGTGTTTGTATTTTTTACAGATCTTTTCCTGTAATTGATATCTAGTCTCATAGCATTGTGGTTGGAAAAGATACTTGATACAATTTCTCTTGTCTTAAGTTTACCAAGGCTTCATTTGTGACTGAGGATATGATCCATCCTGGAGAACGTTCCATGAGCACTTGAGAAAAATGTGTATTCTGTGGTTTTTGGATGGAATGTCCTATAAATATCAATTAAGTCCATCTTGCTTAATGTATCTTTTAAAGCTTGTGTTTCCTTATTGATTTTCATTTTGGATGATCTGTCCATTGCTGAATGTGGGGTGTTAATGTCCCCTACTATGAATGTGTTACTATTTCCCCTTTTATGGCTGTTAGTATTTGCCTTACGTATTGAGGTGCTCCTCTGTTGGGTGCATAAATATTTACAGTTGTTATATCTTCTTCTTGGTTCAATCCCTTGATCATTATGTAGTTTCCTTCTTTGTCTCTTCTAATAGTCTTTATTTTAAAGTCTACTTTGTCTCATATGAGAATTGCTACTCCAGCTTTCTTTTGGTTTCCATTTGCATGGAATAATTTTTTTTCCGTCCCCTCACGTTCAGTCTGTATGTGCCTCTAGGTCTGAAGAGGGTCTCTTTTTTTGTTGTTGTTTGTTTTTTACATGTTTACTGGAGTAGAGTTGCTTTACAATGGTGTGTTACTTTCTGCTTTAAAACAAAGTTAATCAGTTATACACATACATATGTGCCCATATCTCTTCCCTCTCTCATCTCCCTCCCTCACACCCTCCCTCTCCTACCCCTCCAGGCAGTCACAAAGCACCGAGCTGATCTCCCTGTGCTATGCGGCTGCTTCCCACTAGCTATCTACCTTACGTTTGGTAGTGTATATATGTCCATGCCTCTCTCTCGCTTTGTCACAGCTTCCCCTTCCCCTTCCCGCTCCCCATAGCCTCAAGTCCGTTCTCTAGTAGGTCTGTGTCTTTATTCCTGTCTTACCCCTAGGTTCTTCATGACATTTTCCCCTTAAATTCCATATATATATGTGTTAGCATTCACTATTTGTCTTTCTCTTTCTGACTTACTTCACTCCGTATGACAGACTCTAGGTCCATCCACGTCATTACAAATAGCTCCATTTCGTTTCTTTTTCTGGCTGAGTAACATTCCATTGAATATATGTGCCACATCTTCTTTATCCATTTATCCGATGCAGGACACTCAGTTTGTTTCCATCTCCGGGCTACTGTAAATAGAGCTGCAATGAACATCGTGGTACGTGACTCTTTTGGAATTATGGTCTTCTCAGGGTATATGCCCAGTAGTGGGATTGCTGGGTCCTCTGGTAGTTCTATTTGTAGTTTTGTAAGGAACCTCCAGGCTGTTCTCCACAGTGGCTGTACCAATTCACATTCCCACCATCAGTGCAAGAGGGTTCCCTTTTCTCCCCACCCTCTCCAGCATTTATTGTTTCTAGATTTTTTGAGGATGGCCATTCTGACTGGTGTGAGATGACATCTCATTGTAGTTTTGATTTGCATTTCTCTAATGATTAATGACGTTGAGCATTCTTTCGTGTGTTTGTTGGCAGTCTGTATATCTTCTTTGGAGAAATGTCTATTTAGGTCTTCTGCCCATTTATGGATTGGGTTGTTTGGGTTTTTTTGTTATTGAGCTGCATGAGCAGCTTGTAAATTTTGGAGATTAATCCTTGGTCAGTTGCTTCATTGGCAAATATTTTCTCCCATTCTGGGGTTTCTCTTTTCATCTTGTTTATGGTTTCCTTTGCTGTGCAAAAGCTTTGAAGTTTCACTAGGTCCTATTTGTCTATTGTTGTTTTTATTTCCATTTCTCTAGGAGGTGGGTCAAAAAGGATCTTGCTGTGATTTATGTCATAGAGGGTTCTGCCTATGTTTTCCTCTAAGAGTTTGATAGTTCCTGGCCTTACATTTAGGTCTTTAATCCATTTTGAGCTTATTTTTGTGTATGGTGTTAGGGAGTGATCTAATCTCATACGTTTACATGGACCTGTCCAGTTTTCCCAGCATCACTTATTGAAGAGGCTGTCCTTTCTCCACTGTACATTCCTGCCTCCTTTATCAAAGGTAAGGTGACCGTACGTGCGTGGCTTCATCTCTGGGCTTTCTATCCTGTTCCATTGATCAATGTTTCTGTTTTTGTGCCAGTACCATACTATATTGATTACTGTAGCTTTGTATTATACTCTGAAATCAGGGTGCCTGATTCCTCCAGCTCCGTTTTTCTTCCTCAAATTGCTTTGGCTATTCGGGCTCCTTTGTGTCTCCATACAAATTGTGACATTTTTTGTTCTAGTTCTGTGAAAAATGCCAGTGGTAGTTTGAGAGGGATTGCATTGAATCTGTAGATTGCTTTGCGTAGTAGAGTCATTTTCAAAATGTTGATTCTTCAAATCCAAGAACATGGTATATCTCTCCATCTATTTGTATCATCTTTCATTTCTTCCATAAGTGTCTTATAATTTTCTGCATACAGGTCTTCTGTCTCCTTAGGTAAGTTTATTCCTAGATATTTTATTCTTTTTGTTGCAGTGGTAAATGGGAGTGTTTTCTTGACTTCACTTTCAGATTTTTCATCATTAGTCTATAGGAATGCCAGAGATTTCTGTGCATTAATTTTGTATCCTGCTACTTTACCAAATTCATTGTTTAGCTCTACTGGTTTTCTGGTAACATCTTTAGGATTCTCTATGTATTGTATTATGTCATCTGCAAACCGTGACAGCTTTACTTCTTCTTTTCCGATTTGGATTCCTTTGACTTCCTTTTCTTCTGTGATTGCTGTGAGTAAAACTTCCAAAACTATGGTGAACAAGAGTGGTGAGAGTGGGCAACCTTGTCTTGTTCCTGATCTTAGTGGAAATGCTTTCAGGTTTTCACCATTGAGGACGTTGTTGGCTGTGGGTTTGTCATATATGGCCTTTATTATGTTGAGGAAAGTTCCCTCTATGCCTACTATCTGCAGGGTTTGTTTGTTTTTTTATCATAAATGGGTGTTGAATTTTGTCGAAAGCTGTCTCTGCATCTATTGAGAAGATCCTATGGTTTTTCTCCTTCAATTTGTTAATATGGTGTATCACGTTGATTGATTGCGTGTATTGAAGAATCCTTGTAGTCCTGGAATAAATCCCACTTGATCATGGCGTATGATCCTTTTAATGTGCTGTTGGATTCTCTTTCCTAGTAATTTGTTGAGGAGTTTTGTCTCTATGTTCATCAGTGATATTGGCCTGTAGTTTTCTTCCTTTGTGACATCCTTGTCTGGTTTTGGTATCGGGGTGATGGTGGCCTCGTAGAATGAGTTTGGGAGTGTTCCTCCCTCTGCTATATTTTGGGTGAGTTTGAGAAGGATAGGTATTAACTCTTCTCTAAATGTTTGAAAGAATTCGCCTGTGAAGCCATCTGGTCCTGGGCTTTTGTTTGTTGGAAGATTTTTCATCAGAGTTTCAATTTCAGTGCTTGTCACTGGTCTGTTCATATTTTCTATTTCTTCCTGGTTTACTCTCAGCAGGTTGTGCCTTTCTAAGAATTTGTCCATTTCTTCCAGGTTGTCCATTTTATTGGCATAGAATTGCTTGTTGTAATCTCTCATGATCTTTTGTATTTCTGCAGTGTCAGTTGTTACTTCTCCTTTTTCATTTCTAATTCTATTGATTTGAATCTTCTCCCTTTATTTCTTGATACGTCTGGCTAATAGTTGATCAATTTTGTTTATCTCCTCAAACAACCAGCTTTTAGGTTTATTGACCTCTGCTATCGTTTCAGTCATTTCTTTTTCATTTATTTCTGATCTGATCTTTATGATTTCTTTCCTTCTGCTAACTTTGGGGTTTTTTTCCTGTTCTTCTTTCTCTAATTGCTTTAGGTGCAAGGTTAGGTTATTTTCTCGAGGTGTTTCCCGTTTCTAAAGGTAGGATTGTAGTGCTATGAACTTCCTCCCTCTTAGAACTGCTTTTTCTGCATCCCATAGGTTTGGGGTCGTCGTGTCTCCACTGTCATTTGTTTCTAGGTAGATTTTGATTTCCACAGTGATCACTTAGTTATTAAGTAGTGTATTGTTTAGCCGCCATGTGTTTGTATTTTTTACAGATCTTTTCCTGTAATTGATATCTAGTCTCATAGCATTGTGGTTGGAAAAGATACTTGATACAATTTCTCTTGTCTTAAGTTTACCAAGGCTTCATTTGTGACTGAGGATATGATCCATCCTGGAGAACGTTCCATGAGCACTTGAGAAAAATGTGTATTCTGTGGTTTTTGGATGGAATGTCCTATAAATATCAATTAAGTCCATCTTGCTTAATGTATCTTTTAAAGCTTGTGTTTCCTTATTGATTTTCATTTTGGATGATCTGTCCATTGCTGAATGTGGGGTGTTAATGTCCCCTACTATGAATGTGTTACTATTTCCCCTTTTATGGCTGTTAGTATTTGCCTTACGTATTGAGGTGCTCCTCTGTTGGGTGCATAAATATTTACAGTTGTTATATCTTCTTCTTGGTTCAATCCCTTGATCATTATGTAGTTTCCTTCTTTGTCTCTTCTAATAGTCTTTATTTTAAAGTCTACTTTGTCTCATATGAGAATTGCTACTCCAGCTTTCTTTTGGTTTCCATTTGCATGGAATAATTTTTTTTCCGTCCCCTCACGTTCAGTCTGTATGTGCCTCTAGGTCTGAAGAGGGTCTCTTTTTTTGTTGTTGTTTGTTTTTTACATGTTTACTGGAGTAGAGTTGCTTTACAATGGTGTGTTACTTTCTGCTTTAAAACAAAGTTAATCAGTTATACACATACATATGTGCCCATATCTCTTCCCTCTCTCATCTCCCTCCCTCACACCCTCCCTCTCCTACCCCTCCAGGCAGTCACAAAGCACCGAGCTGATCTCCCTGTGCTATGCGGCTGCTTCCCACTAGCTATCTACCTTACGTTTGGTAGTGTATATATGTCCATGCCTCTCTCTCGCTTTGTCACAGCTTCCCCTTCCCCTTCCCGCTCCCCATAGCCTCAAGTCCGTTCTCTAGTAGGTCTGTGTCTTTATTCCTGTCTTACCCCTAGGTTCTTCATGACATTTTCCCCTTAAATTCCATATATATATGTGTTAGCATTCACTATTTGTCTTTCTCTTTCTGACTTACTTCACTCCGTATGACAGACTCTAGGTCCATCCACGTCATTACAAATAGCTCCATTTCGTTTCTTTTTCTGGCTGAGTAACATTCCATTGAATATATGTGCCACATCTTCTTTATCCATTTATCCGATGCAGGACACTCAGTTTGTTTCCATCTCCGGGCTACTGTAAATAGAGCTGCAATGAACATCGTGGTACGTGACTCTTTTGGAATTATGGTCTTCTCAGGGTATATGCCCAGTAGTGGGATTGCTGGGTCCTCTGGTAGTTCTATTTGTAGTTTTGTAAGGAACCTCCAGGCTGTTCTCCACAGTGGCTGTACCAATTCACATTCCCACCATCAGTGCAAGAGGGTTCCCTTTTCTCCCCACCCTCTCCAGCATTTATTGTTTCTAGATTTTTTGAGGATGGCCATTCTGACTGGTGTGAGATGACATCTCATTGTAGTTTTGATTTGCATTTCTCTAATGATTAATGACGTTGAGCATTCTTTCGTGTGTTTGTTGGCAGTCTGTATATCTTCTTTGGAGAAATGTCTATTTAGGTCTTCTGCCCATTTATGGATTGGGTTGTTTGGGTTTTTTTGTTATTGAGCTGCATGAGCAGCTTGTAAATTTTGGAGATTAATCCTTGGTCAGTTGCTTCATTGGCAAATATTTTCTCCCATTCTGGGGGTTCTCTTTTCATCTTGTTTATGGTTTCCTTTGCTGTGCAAAAGCTTTGAAGTTTCACTAGGTCCTATTTGTCTATTGTTGTTTTTATTTCCATTTCTCTAGGAGGTGGGTCAAAAAGGATCTTGCTGTGATTTATGTCATAGAGGGTTCTGCCTATGTTTTCCTCTAAGAGTTTGATAGTTCCTGGCCTTACATTTAGGTCTTTAATCCATTTTGAGCTTATTTTTGTGTATGGTGTTAGGGAGTGATCTAATCTCATACGTTTACATGGACCTGTCCAGTTTTCCCAGCATCACTTATTGAAGAGGCTGTCCTTTCTCCACTGTACATTCCTGCCTCCTTTATCAAAGGTAAGGTGACCGTACGTGCGTGGCTTCATCTCTGGGCTTTCTATCCTGTTCCATTGATCAATGTTTCTGTTTTTGTGCCAGTACCATACTATATTGATTACTGTAGCTTTGTATTATACTCTGAAATCAGGGTGCCTGATTCCTCCAGCTCCGTTTTTCTTCCTCAAATTGCTTTGGCTATTCGGGCTCCTTTGTGTCTCCATACAAATTGTGACATTTTTTGTTCTAGTTCTGTGAAAAATGCCAGTGGTAGTTTGAGAGGGATTGCATTGAATCTGTAGATTGCTTTGCGTAGTAGAGTCATTTTCAAAATGTTGATTCTTCAAATCCAAGAACATGGTATATCTCTCCATCTATTTGTATCATCTTTCATTTCTTCCATAAGTGTCTTATAATTTTCTGCATACAGGTCTTCTGTCTCCTTAGGTAAGTTTATTCCTAGATATTTTATTCTTTTTGTTGCAGTGGTAAATGGGAGTGTTTTCTTGACTTCACTTTCAGATTTTTCATCATTAGTCTATAGGAATGCCAGAGATTTCTGTGCATTAATTTTGTATCCTGCTACTTTACCAAATTCATTGTTTAGCTCTACTGGTTTTCTGGTAACATCTTTAGGATTCTCTATGTATTGTATTATGTCATCTGCAAACCGTGACAGCTTTACTTCTTCTTTTCCGATTTGGATTCCTTTGACTTCCTTTTCTTCTGTGATTGCTGTGAGTAAAACTTCCAAAACTATGGTGAACAAGAGTGGTGAGAGTGGGCAACCTTGTCTTGTTCCTGATCTTAGTGGAAATGCTTTCAGGTTTTCACCATTGAGGACGTTGTTGGCTGTGGGTTTGTCATATATGGCCTTTATTATGTTGAGGAAAGTTCCCTCTATGCCTACTATCTGCAGGGTTTGTTTGTTTTTTTATCATAAATGGGTGTTGAATTTTGTCGAAAGCTGTCTCTGCATCTATTGAGAAGATCCTATGGTTTTTCTCCTTCAATTTGTTAATATGGTGTATCACGTTGATTGATTGCGTGTATTGAAGAATCCTTGTAGTCCTGGAATAAATCCCACTTGATCATGGCGTATGATCCTTTTAATGTGCTGTTGGATTCTCTTTCCTAGTAATTTGTTGAGGAGTTTTGTCTCTATGTTCATCAGTGATATTGGCCTGTAGTTTTCTTCCTTTGTGACATCCTTGTCTGGTTTTGGTATCGGGGTGATGGTGGCCTCGTAGAATGAGTTTGGGAGTGTTCCTCCCTCTGCTATATTTTGGGTGAGTTTGAGAAGGATAGGTATTAACTCTTCTCTAAATGTTTGAAAGAATTCGCCTGTGAAGCCATCTGGTCCTGGGCTTTTGTTTGTTGGAAGATTTTTCATCAGAGTTTCAATTTCAGTGCTTGTCACTGGTCTGTTCATATTTTCTATTTCTTCCTGGTTTACTCTCAGCAGGTTGTGCCTTTCTAAGAATTTGTCCATTTCTTCCAGGTTGTCCATTTTATTGGCATAGAATTGCTTGTTGTAATCTCTCATGATCTTTTGTATTTCTGCAGTGTCAGTTGTTACTTCTCCTTTTTCATTTCTAATTCTATTGATTTGAATCTTCTCCCTTTATTTCTTGATACGTCTGGCTAATAGTTGATCAATTTTGTTTATCTCCTCAAACAACCAGCTTTTAGGTTTATTGACCTCTGCTATCGTTTCAGTCATTTCTTTTTCATTTATTTCTGATCTGATCTTTATGATTTCTTTCCTTCTGCTAACTTTGGGGTTTTTTTCCTGTTCTTCTTTCTCTAATTGCTTTAGGTGCAAGGTTAGGTTATTTTCTCGAGGTGTTTCCCGTTTCTAAAGGTAGGATTGTAGTGCTATGAACTTCTTCCCTCTTAGAACTGCTTTTTCTGCATCCCATAGGTTTGGGGTCGTCGTGTCTCCACTGTCATTTGTTTCTAGGTAGATTTTGATTTCCACAGTGATCACTTAGTTATTAAGTAGTGTATTGTTTAGCCGCCATGTGTTTGTATTTTTTACAGATCTTTTCCTGTAATTGATATCTAGTCTCATAGCATTGTGGTTGGAAAAGATACTTGATACAATTTCTCTTGTCTTAAGTTTACCAAGGCTTCATTTGTGACTGAGGATATGATCCATCCTGGAGAACGTTCCATGAGCACTTGAGAAAAATGTGTATTCTGTGGTTTTTGGATGGAATGTCCTATAAATATCAATTAAGTCCATCTTGCTTAATGTATCTTTTAAAGCTTGTGTTTCCTTATTGATTTTCATTTTGGATGATCTGTCCATTGCTGAATGTGGGGTGTTAATGTCCCCTACTATGAATGTGTTACTATTTCCCCTTTTATGGCTGTTAGTATTTGCCTTACGTATTGAGGTGCTCCTCTGTTGGGTGCATAAATATTTACAGTTGTTATATCTTCTTCTTGGTTCAATCCCTTGATCATTATGTAGTTTCCTTCTTTGTCTCTTCTAATAGTCTTTATTTTAAAGTCTACTTTGTCTCATATGAGAATTGCTACTCCAGCTTTCTTTTGGTTTCCATTTGCATGGAATAATTTTTTTTCCGTCCCCTCACGTTCAGTCTGTATGTGCCTCTAGGTCTGAAGAGGGTCTCTTTTTTTGTTGTTGTTTGTTTTTTACATGTTTACTGGAGTAGAGTTGCTTTACAATGGTGTGTTACTTTCTGCTTTAAAACAAAGTTAATCAGTTATACACATACATATGTGCCCATATCTCTTCCCTCTCTCATCTCCCTCCCTCACACCCTCCCTCTCCTACCCCTCCAGGCAGTCACAAAGCACCGAGCTGATCTCCCTGTGCTATGCGGCTGCTTCCCACTAGCTATCTACCTTACGTTTGGTAGTGTATATATGTCCATGCCTCTCTCTCGCTTTGTCACAGCTTCCCCTTCCCCTTCCCGCTCCCCATAGCCTCAAGTCCGTTCTCTAGTAGGTCTGTGTCTTTATTCCTGTCTTACCCCTAGGTTCTTCATGACATTTTCCCCTTAAATTCCATATATATATGTGTTAGCATTCACTATTTGTCTTTCTCTTTCTGACTTACTTCACTCCGTATGACAGACTCTAGGTCCATCCACGTCATTACAAATAGCTCCATTTCGTTTCTTTTTCTGGCTGAGTAACATTCCATTGAATATATGTGCCACATCTTCTTTATCCATTTATCCGATGCAGGACACTCAGTTTGTTTCCATCTCCGGGCTACTGTAAATAGAGCTGCAATGAACATCGTGGTACGTGACTCTTTTGGAATTATGGTCTTCTCAGGGTATATGCCCAGTAGTGGGATTGCTGGGTCCTCTGGTAGTTCTATTTGTAGTTTTGTAAGGAACCTCCAGGCTGTTCTCCACAGTGGCTGTACCAATTCACATTCCCACCATCAGTGCAAGAGGGTTCCCTTTTCTCCCCACCCTCTCCAGCATTTATTGTTTCTAGATTTTTTGAGGATGGCCATTCTGACTGGTGTGAGATGACATCTCATTGTAGTTTTGATTTGCATTTCTCTAATGATTAATGACGTTGAGCATTCTTTCGTGT
Organism: Mesoplodon bidens; assembly: GCF_964165515.1. Lineage (NCBI taxonomy): Eukaryota > Metazoa > Chordata > Mammalia > Artiodactyla > Ziphiidae > Mesoplodon > Mesoplodon bidens. Next base: position 16,799 of record NW_027671897.1, read on the forward strand.
GTTTGTTGGCAGTCTGTATATCTTCTTTGGAGAAATGTCTATTTAGGTCTTCTGCCCATTTATGGATTGGGTTGTTTGGGTTTTTTTGTTATTGAGCTGCATGAGCAGCTTGTAAATTTTGGAGATTAATCCTTGGTCAGTTGCTTCATTGGCAAATATTTTCTCCCATTCTGGGGGTTCTCTTTTCATCTTGTTTATGGTTTCCTTTGCTGTGCAAAAGCTTTGAAGTTTCACTAGGTCCTATTTGTCTATTGTTGTTTTTATTTCCATTTCTCTAGGAGGTGGGTCAAAAAGGATCTTGCTGTGATTTATGTCATAGAGGGTTCTGCCTATGTTTTCCTCTAAGAGTTTGATAGTTCCTGGCCTTACATTTAGGTCTTTAATCCATTTTGAGCTTATTTTTGTGTATGGTGTTAGGGAGTGATCTAATCTCATACGTTTACATGGACCTGTCCAGTTTTCCCAGCATCACTTATTGAAGAGGCTGTCCTTTCTCCACTGTACATTCCTGCCTCCTTTATCAAAGGTAAGGTGACCGTACGTGCGTGGCTTCATCTCTGGGCTTTCTATCCTGTTCCATTGATCAATGTTTCTGTTTTTGTGCCAGTACCATACTATATTGATTACTGTAGCTTTGTATTATACTCTGAAATCAGGGTGCCTGATTCCTCCAGCTCCGTTTTTCTTCCTCAAATTGCTTTGGCTATTCGGGCTCCTTTGTGTCTCCATACAAATTGTGACATTTTTTGTTCTAGTTCTGTGAAAAATGCCAGTGGTAGTTTGAGAGGGATTGCATTGAATCTGTAGATTGCTTTGCGTAGTAGAGTCATTTTCAAAATGTTGATTCTTCAAATCCAAGAACATGGTATATCTCTCCATCTATTTGTATCATCTTTCATTTCTTCCATAAGTGTCTTATAATTTTCTGCATACAGGTCTTCTGTCTCCTTAGGTAAGTTTATTCCTAGATATTTTATTCTTTTTGTTGCAGTGGTAAATGGGAGTGTTTTCTTGACTTCACTTTCAGATTTTTCATCATTAGTCTATAGGAATGCCAGAGATTTCTGTGCATTAATTTTGTATCCTGCTACTTTACCAAATTCATTGTTTAGCTCTACTGGTTTTCTGGTAACATCTTTAGGATTCTCTATGTATTGTATTATGTCATCTGCAAACCGTGACAGCTTTACTTCTTCTTTTCCGATTTGGATTCCTTTGACTTCCTTTTCTTCTGTGATTGCTGTGAGTAAAACTTCCAAAACTATGGTGAACAAGAGTGGTGAGAGTGGGCAACCTTGTCTTGTTCCTGATCTTAGTGGAAATGCTTTCAGGTTTTCACCATTGAGGACGTTGTTGGCTGTGGGTTTGTCATATATGGCCTTTATTATGTTGAGGAAAGTTCCCTCTATGCCTACTATCTGCAGGGTTTGTTTGTTTTTTTATCATAAATGGGTGTTGAATTTTGTCGAAAGCTGTCTCTGCATCTATTGAGAAGATCCTATGGTTTTTCTCCTTCAATTTGTTAATATGGTGTATCACGTTGATTGATTGCGTGTATTGAAGAATCCTTGTAGTCCTGGAATAAATCCCACTTGATCATGGCGTATGATCCTTTTAATGTGCTGTTGGATTCTCTTTCCTAGTAATTTGTTGAGGAGTTTTGTCTCTATGTTCATCAGTGATATTGGCCTGTAGTTTTCTTCCTTTGTGACATCCTTGTCTGGTTTTGGTATCGGGGTGATGGTGGCCTCGTAGAATGAGTTTGGGAGTGTTCCTCCCTCTGCTATATTTTGGGTGAGTTTGAGAAGGATAGGTATTAACTCTTCTCTAAATGTTTGAAAGAATTCGCCTGTGAAGCCATCTGGTCCTGGGCTTTTGTTTGTTGGAAGATTTTTCATCAGAGTTTCAATTTCAGTGCTTGTCACTGGTCTGTTCATATTTTCTATTTCTTCCTGGTTTACTCTCAGCAGGTTGTGCCTTTCTAAGAATTTGTCCATTTCTTCCAGGTTGTCCATTTTATTGGCATAGAATTGCTTGTTGTAATCTCTCATGATCTTTTGTATTTCTGCAGCGTCAGTTGTTACTTCTCCTTTTTCATTTCTAATTCTATTGATTTGAATCTTCTCCCTTTATTTCTTGATACGTCTGGCTAATAGTTGATCAATTTTGTTTATCTCCTCAAACAACCAGCTTTTAGGTTTATTGACCTCTGCTATCGTTTCAGTCATTTCTTTTTCATTTATTTCTGATCTGATCTTTATGATTTCTTTCCTTCTGCTAACTTTGGGGTTTTTTTCCTGTTCTTCTTTCTCTAATTGCTTTAGGTGCAAGGTTAGGTTATTTTCTCGAGGTGTTTCCCGTTTCTAAAGGTAGGATTGTAGTGCTATGAACTTCTTCCCTCTTAGAACTGCTTTTTCTGCATCCCATAGGTTTGGGGTCGTCGTGTCTCCACTGTCATTTGTTTCTAGGTAGATTTTGATTTCCACAGTGATCACTTAGTTATTAAGTAGTGTATTGTTTAGCCGCCATGTGTTTGTATTTTTTACAGATCTTTTCCTGTAATTGATATCTAGTCTCATAGCATTGTGGTTGGAAAAGATACTTGATACAATTTCTCTTGTCTTAAGTTTACCAAGGCTTCATTTGTGACTGAGGATATGATCCATCCTGGAGAACGTTCCATGAGCACTTGAGAAAAATGTGTATTCTGTGGTTTTTGGATGGAATGTCCTATAAATATCAATTAAGTCCATCTTGCTTAATGTATCTTTTAAAGCTTGTGTTTCCTTATTGATTTTCATTTTGGATGATCTGTCCATTGCTGAATGTGGGGTGTTAATGTCCCCTACTATGAATGTGTTACTATTTCCCCTTTTATGGCTGTTAGTATTTGCCTTACGTATTGAGGTGCTCCTCTGTTGGGTGCATAAATATTTACAGTTGTTATATCTTCTTCTTGGTTCAATCCCTTGATCATTATGTAGTTTCCTTCTTTGTCTCTTCTAATAGTCTTTATTTTAAAGTCTACTTTGTCTCATATGAGAATTGCTACTCCAGCTTTCTTTTGGTTTCCATTTGCATGGAATAATTTTTTTTCCGTCCCCTCACGTTCAGTCTGTATGTGCCTCTAGGTCTGAAGAGGGTCTCTTTTTTTGTTGTTGTTTGTTTTTTACATGTTTACTGGAGTAGAGTTGCTTTACAATGGTGTGTTACTTTCTGCTTTAAAACAAAGTTAATCAGTTATACACATACATATGTGCCCATATCTCTTCCCTCTCTCATCTCCCTCCCTCACACCCTCCCTCTCCTACCCCTCCAGGCAGTCACAAAGCACCGAGCTGATCTCCCTGTGCTATGCGGCTGCTTCCCACTAGCTATCTACCTTACGTTTGGTAGTGTATATATGTCCATGCCTCTCTCTCGCTTTGTCACAGCTTCCCCTTCCCCTTCCCGCTCCCCATAGCCTCAAGTCCGTTCTCTAGTAGGTCTGTGTCTTTATTCCTGTCTTACCCCTAGGTTCTTCATGACATTTTCCCCTTAAATTCCATATATATATGTGTTAGCATTCACTATTTGTCTTTCTCTTTCTGACTTACTTCACTCCGTATGACAGACTCTAGGTCCATCCACGTCATTACAAATAGCTCCATTTCGTTTCTTTTTCTGGCTGAGTAACATTCCATTGAATATATGTGCCACATCTTCTTTATCCATTTATCCGATGCAGGACACTCAGTTTGTTTCCATCTCCGGGCTACTGTAAATAGAGCTGCAATGAACATCGTGGTACGTGACTCTTTTGGAATTATGGTCTTCTCAGGGTATATGCCCAGTAGTGGGATTGCTGGGTCCTCTGGTAGTTCTATTTGTAGTTTTGTAAGGAACCTCCAGGCTGTTCTCCACAGTGGCTGTACCAATTCACATTCCCACCATCAGTGCAAGAGGGTTCCCTTTTCTCCCCACCCTCTCCAGCATTTATTGTTTCTAGATTTTTTGAGGATGGCCATTCTGACTGGTGTGAGATGACATCTCATTGTAGTTTTGATTTGCATTTCTCTAATGATTAATGACGTTGAGCATTCTTTCGTGTGTTTGTTGGCAGTCTGTATATCTTCTTTGGAGAAATGTCTATTTAGGTCTTCTGCCCATTTATGGATTGGGTTGTTTGGGTTTTTTTGTTATTGAGCTGCATGAGCAGCTTGTAAATTTTGGAGATTAATCCTTGGTCAGTTGCTTCATTGGCAAATATTTTCTCCCATTCTGGGGGTTCTCTTTTCATCTTGTTTATGGTTTCCTTTGCTGTGCAAAAGCTTTGAAGTTTCACTAGGTCCTATTTGTCTATTGTTGTTTTTATTTCCATTTCTCTAGGAGGTGGGTCAAAAAGGATCTTGCTGTGATTTATGTCATAGAGGGTTCTGCCTATGTTTTCCTCTAAGAGTTTGATAGTTCCTGGCCTTACATTTAGGTCTTTAATCCATTTTGAGCTTATTTTTGTGTATGGTGTTAGGGAGTGATCTAATCTCATACGTTTACATGGACCTGTCCAGTTTTCCCAGCATCACTTATTGAAGAGGCTGTCCTTTCTCCACTGTACATTCCTGCCTCCTTTATCAAAGGTAAGGTGACCGTACGTGCGTGGCTTCATCTCTGGGCTTTCTATCCTGTTCCATTGATCAATGTTTCTGTTTTTGTGCCAGTACCATACTATATTGATTACTGTAGCTTTGTATTATACTCTGAAATCAGGGTGCCTGATTCCTCCAGCTCCGTTTTTCTTCCTCAAATTGCTTTGGCTATTCGGGCTCCTTTGTGTCTCCATACAAATTGTGACATTTTTTGTTCTAGTTCTGTGAAAAATGCCAGTGGTAGTTTGAGAGGGATTGCATTGAATCTGTAGATTGCTTTGCATAGTAGAGTCATTTTCAAAATGTTGATTCTTCAAATCCAAGAACATGGTATATCTCTCCATCTATTTGTATCATCTTTCATTTCTTCCATAAGTGTCTTATAATTTTCTGCATACAGGTCTTCTGTCTCCTTAGGTAAGTTTATTCCTAGATATTTTATTCTTTTTGTTGCAGTGGTAAATGGGAGTGTTTTCTTGACTTCACTTTCAGATTTTTCATCATTAGTCTATAGGAATGCCAGAGATTTCTGTGCATTAATTTTGTATCCTGCTACTTTACCAAATTCATTGTTTAGCTCTACTGGTTTTCTGGTAACATCTTTAGGATTCTCTATGTATTGTATTATGTCATCTGCAAACCGTGACAGCTTTACTTCTTCTTTTCCGATTTGGATTCCTTTGACTTCCTTTTCTTCTGTGATTGCTGTGAGTAAAACTTCCAAAACTATGGTGAACAAGAGTGGTGAGAGTGGGCAACCTTGTCTTGTTCCTGATCTTAGTGGAAATGCTTTCAGGTTTTCACCATTGAGGACGTTGTTGGCTGTGGGTTTGTCATATATGGCCTTTATTATGTTGAGGAAAGTTCCCTCTATGCCTACTATCTGCAGGGTTTGTTTGTTTGTTTTTATCATAAATGGGTGTTGAATTTTGTCGAAAGCTGTCTCTGCATCTATTGAGAAGATCCTATGGTTTTTCTCCTTCAATTTGTTAATATGGTGTATCACGTTGATTGATTGCGTGTATTGAAGAATCCTTGTAGTCCTGGAATAAATCCCACTTGATCATGGCGTATGATCCTTTTAATGTGCTGTTGGATTCTCTTTCCTAGTAATTTGTTGAGGAGTTTTGTCTCTATGTTCATCAGTGATATTGGCCTGTAGTTTTCTTCCTTTGTGACATCCTTGTCTGGTTTTGGTATCGGGGTGATGGTGGCCTCGTAGAATGAGTTTGGGAGTGTTCCTCCCTCTGCTATATTTTGGGTGAGTTTGAGAAGGATAGGTATTAACTCTTCTCTAAATGTTTGAAAGAATTCGCCTGTGAAGCCATCTGGTCCTGGGCTTTTGTTTGTTGGAAGATTTTTCATCAGAGTTTCAATTTCAGTGCTTGTCACTGGTCTGTTCATATTTTCTATTTCTTCCTGGTTTACTCTCAGCAGGTTGTGCCTTTCTAAGAATTTGTCCATTTCTTCCAGGTTGTCCATTTTATTGGCATAGAATTGCTTGTTGTAATCTCTCATGATCTTTTGTATTTCTGCAGTGTCAGTTGTTACTTCTCCTTTTTCATTTCTAATTCTATTGATTTGAATCTTCTCCCTTTATTTCTTGATACGTCTGGCTAATAGTTGATCAATTTTGTTTATCTCCTCAAACAACCAGCTTTTAGGTTTATTGACCTCTGCTATCGTTTCAGTCATTTCTTTTTCATTTATTTCTGATCTGATCTTTATGATTTCTTTCCTTCTGCTAACTTTGGGGTTTTTTTCCTGTTCTTCTTTCTCTAATTGCTTTAGGTGCAAGGTTAGGTTATTTTCTCGAGGTGTTTCCCGTTTCTAAAGGTAGGATTGTAGTGCTATGAACTTCCTCCCTCTTAGAACTGCTTTTTCTGCATCCCATAGGTTTGGGGTCGTCGTGTCTCCACTGTCATTTGTTTCTAGGTAGATTTTGATTTCCACAGTGATCACTTAGTTATTAAGTAGTGTATTGTTTAGCCGCCATGTGTTTGTATTTTTTACAGATCTTTTCCTGTAATTGATATCTAGTCTCATAGCATTGTGGTTGGAAAAGATACTTGATACAATTTCTCTTGTCTTAAGTTTACCAAGGCTTCATTTGTGACTGAGGATATGATCCATCCTGGAGAACGTTCCATGAGCACTTGAGAAAAATGTGTATTCTGTGGTTTTTGGATGGAATGTCCTATAAATATCAATTAAGTCCATCTTGCTTAATGTATCTTTTAAAGCTTGTGTTTCCTTATTGATTTTCATTTTGGATGATCTGTCCATTGCTGAATGTGGGGTGTTAATGTCCCCTACTATGAATGTGTTACTATTTCCCCTTTTATGGCTGTTAGTATTTGCCTTACGTATTGAGGTGCTCCTCTGTTGGGTGCATAAATATTTACAGTTGTTATATCTTCTTCTTGGTTCAATCCCTTGATCATTATGTAGTTTCCTTCTTTGTCTCTTCTAATAGTCTTTATTTTAAAGTCTACTTTGTCTCATATGAGAATTGCTACTCCAGCTTTCTTTTGGTTTCCATTTGCATGGAATAATTTTTTTTCCGTCCCCTCACGTTCAGTCTGTATGTGCCTCTAGGTCTGAAGAGGGTCTCTTTTTTTGTTGTTGTTTGTTTTTTACATGTTTACTGGAGTAGAGTTGCTTTACAATGGTGTGTTACTTTCTGCTTTAAAACAAAGTTAATCAGTTATACACATACATATGTGCCCATATCTCTTCCCTCTCTCATCTCCCTCCCTCACACCCTCCCTCTCCTACCCCTCCAGGCAGTCACAAAGCACCGAGCTGATCTCCCTGTGCTATGCGGCTGCTTCCCACTAGCTATCTACCTTACGTTTGGTAGTGTATATATGTCCATGCCTCTCTCTCGCTTTGTCACAGCTTCCCCTTCCCCTTCCCGCTCCCCATAGCCTCAAGTCCGTTCTCTAGTAGGTCTGTGTCTTTATTCCTGTCTTACCCCTAGGTTCTTCATGACATTTTCCCCTTAAATTCCATATATATATGTGTTAGCATTCACTATTTGTCTTTCTCTTTCTGACTTACTTCACTCCGTATGACAGACTCTAGGTCCATCCACGTCATTACAAATAGCTCCATTTCGTTTCTTTTTCTGGCTGAGTAACATTCCATTGAATATATGTGCCACATCTTCTTTATCCATTTATCCGATGCAGGACACTCAGTTTGTTTCCATCTCCGGGCTACTGTAAATAGAGCTGCAATGAACATCGTGGTACGTGACTCTTTTGGAATTATGGTCTTCTCAGGGTATATGCCCAGTAGTGGGATTGCTGGGTCCTCTGGTAGTTCTATTTGTAGTTTTGTAAGGAACCTCCAGGCTGTTCTCCACAGTGGCTGTACCAATTCACATTCCCACCATCAGTGCAAGAGGGTTCCCTTTTCTCCCCACCCTCTCCAGCATTTATTGTTTCTAGATTTTTTGAGGATGGCCATTCTGACTGGTGTGAGATGACATCTCATTGTAGTTTTGATTTGCATTTCTCTAATGATTAATGACGTTGAGCATTCTTTCGTGTGTTTGTTGGCAGTCTGTATATCTTCTTTGGAGAAATGTCTATTTAGGTCTTCTGCCCATTTATGGATTGGGTTGTTTGGGTTTTTTTGTTATTGAGCTGCATGAGCAGCTTGTAAATTTTGGAGATTAATCCTTGGTCAGTTGCTTCATTGGCAAATATTTTCTCCCATTCTGGGGGTTCTCTTTTCATCTTGTTTATGGTTTCCTTTGCTGTGCAAAAGCTTTGAAGTTTCACTAGGTCCTATTTGTCTATTGTTGTTTTTATTTCCATTTCTCTAGGAGGTGGGTCAAAAAGGATCTTGCTGTGATTTATGTCATAGAGGGTTCTGCCTATGTTTTCCTCTAAGAGTTTGATAGTTCCTGGCCTTACATTTAGGTCTTTAATCCATTTTGAGCTTATTTTTGTGTATGGTGTTAGGGAGTGATCTAATCTCATACGTTTACATGGACCTGTCCAGTTTTCCCAGCATCACTTATTGAAGAGGCTGTCCTTTCTCCACTGTACATTCCTGCCTCCTTTATCAAAGGTAAGGTGACCGTACGTGCGTGGCTTCATCTCTGGGCTTTCTATCCTGTTCCATTGATCAATGTTTCTGTTTTTGTGCCAGTACCATACTATATTGATTACTGTAGCTTTGTATTATACTCTGAAATCAGGGTGCCTGATTCCTCCAGCTCCGTTTTTCTTCCTCAAATTGCTTTGGCTATTCGGGCTCCTTTGTGTCTCCATACAAATTGTGACATTTTTTGTTCTAGTTCTGTGAAAAATGCCAGTGGTAGTTTGAGAGGGATTGCATTGAATCTGTAGATTGCTTTGCGTAGTAGAGTCATTTTCAAAATGTTGATTCTTCAAATCCAAGAACATGGTATATCTCTCCATCTATTTGTATCATCTTTCATTTCTTCCATAAGTGTCTTATAATTTTCTGCATACAGGTCTTCTGTCTCCTTAGGTAAGTTTATTCCTAGATATTTTATTCTTTTTGTTGCAGTGGTAAATGGGAGTGTTTTCTTGACTTCACTTTCAGATTTTTCATCATTAGTCTATAGGAATGCCAGAGATTTCTGTGCATTAATTTTGTATCCTGCTACTTTACCAAATTCATTGTTTAGCTCTACTGGTTTTCTGGTAACATCTTTAGGATTCTCTATGTATTGTATTATGTCATCTGCAAACCGTGACAGCTTTACTTCTTCTTTTCCGATTTGGATTCCTTTGACTTCCTTTTCTTCTGTGATTGCTGTGAGTAAAACTTCCAAAACTATGGTGAACAAGAGTGGTGAGAGTGGGCAACCTTGTCTTGTTCCTGATCTTAGTGGAAATGCTTTCAGGTTTTCACCATTGAGGACGTTGTTGGCTGTGGGTTTGTCATATATGGCCTTTATTATGTTGAGGAAAGTTCCCTCTATGCCTACTATCTGCAGGGTTTGTTTGTTTTTTTATCATAAATGGGTGTTGAATTTTGTCGAAAGCTGTCTCTGCATCTATTGAGAAGATCCTATGGTTTTTCTCCTTCAATTTGTTAATATGGTGTATCACGTTGATTGATTGCGTGTATTGAAGAATCCTTGTAGTCCTGGAATAAATCCCACTTGATCATGGCGTATGATCCTTTTAATGTGCTGTTGGATTCTCTTTCCTAGTAATTTGTTGAGGAGTTTTGTCTCTATGTTCATCAGTGATATTGGCCTGTAGTTTTCTTCCTTTGTGACATCCTTGTCTGGTTTTGGTATCGGGGTGATGGTGGCCTCGTAGAATGAGTTTGGGAGTGTTCCTCCCTCTGCTATATTTTGGGTGAGTTTGAGAAGGATAGGTATTAACTCTTCTCTAAATGTTTGAAAGAATTCGCCTGTGAAGCCATCTGGTCCTGGGCTTTTGTTTGTTGGAAGATTTTTCATCAGAGTTTCAATTTCAGTGCTTGTCACTGGTCTGTTCATATTTTCTATTTCTTCCTGGTTTACTCTCAGCAGGTTGTGCCTTTCTAAGAATTTGTCCATTTCTTCCAGGTTGTCCATTTTATTGGCATAGAATTGCTTGTTGTAATCTCTCATGATCTTTTGTATTTCTGCAGTGTCAGTTGTTACTTCTCCTTTTTCATTTCTAATTCTATTGATTTGAATCTTCTCCCTTTATTTCTTGATACGTCTGGCTAATAGTTGATCAATTTTGTTTATCTCCTCAAACAACCAGCTTTTAGGTTTATTGACCTCTGCTATCGTTTCAGTCATTTCTTTTTCATTTATTTCTGATCTGATCTTTATGATTTCTTTCCTTCTGCTAACTTTGGGGTTTTTTTCCTGTTCTTCTTTCTCTAATTGCTTTAGGTGCAAGGTTAGGTTATTTTCTCGAGGTGTTTCCCGTTTCTAAAGGTAGGATTGTAGTGCTATGAACTTCCTCCCTCTTAGAACTGCTTTTTCTGCATCCCATAGGTTTGGGGTCGTCGTGTCTCCACTGTCATTTGTTTCTAGGTAGATTTTGATTTCCACAGTGATCACTTAGTTATTAAGTAGTGTATTGTTTAGCCGCCATGTGTTTGTATTTTTTACAGATCTTTTCCTGTAATTGATATCTAGTCTCATAGCATTGTGGTTGGAAAAGATACTTGATACAATTTCTCTTGTCTTAAGTTTACCAAGGCTTCATTTGTGACTGAGGATATGATCCATCCTGGAGAACGTTCCATGAGCACTTGAGAAAAATGTGTATTCTGTGGTTTTTGGATGGAATGTCCTATAAATATCAATTAAGTCCATCTTGCTTAATGTATCTTTTAAAGCTTGTGTTTCCTTATTGATTTTCATTTTGGATGATCTGTCCATTGCTGAATGTGGGGTGTTAATGTCCCCTACTATGAATGTGTTACTATTTCCCCTTTTATGGCTGTTAGTATTTGCCTTACGTATTGAGGTGCTCCTCTGTTGGGTGCATAAATATTTACAGTTGTTATATCTTCTTCTTGGTTCAATCCCTTGATCATTATGTAGTTTCCTTCTTTGTCTCTTCTAATAGTCTTTATTTTAAAGTCTACTTTGTCTCATATGAGAATTGCTACTCCAGCTTTCTTTTGGTTTCCATTTGCATGGAATAATTTTTTTTCCGTCCCCTCACGTTCAGTCTGTATGTGCCTCTAGGTCTGAAGAGGGTCTCTTTTTTTGTTGTTGTTTGTTTTTTACATGTTTACTGGAGTAGAGTTGCTTTACAATGGTGTGTTACTTTCTGCTTTAAAACAAAGTTAATCAGTTATACACATACATATGTGCCCATATCTCTTCCCTCTCTCATCTCCCTCCCTCACACCCTCCCTCTCCTACCCCTCCAGGCAGTCACAAAGCACCGAGCTGATCTCCCTGTGCTATGCGGCTGCTTCCCACTAGCTATCTACCTTACGTTTGGTAGTGTATATATGTCCATGCCTCTCTCTCGCTTTGTCACAGCTTCCCCTTCCCCTTCCCGCTCCCCATAGCCTCAAGTCCGTTCTCTAGTAGGTCTGTGTCTTTATTCCTGTCTTACCCCTAGGTTCTTCATGACATTTTCCCCTTAAATTCCATATATATATGTGTTAGCATTCACTATTTGTCTTTCTCTTTCTGACTTACTTCACTCCGTATGACAGACTCTAGGTCCATCCACGTCATTACAAATAGCTCCATTTCGTTTCTTTTTCTGGCTGAGTAACATTCCATTGAATATATGTGCCACATCTTCTTTATCCATTTATCCGATGCAGGACACTCAGTTTGTTTCCATCTCCGGGCTACTGTAAATAGAGCTGCAATGAACATCGTGGTACGTGACTCTTTTGGAATTATGGTCTTCTCAGGGTATATGCCCAGTAGTGGGATTGCTGGGTCCTCTGGTAGTTCTATTTGTAGTTTTGTAAGGAACCTCCAGGCTGTTCTCCACAGTGGCTGTACCAATTCACATTCCCACCATCAGTGCAAGAGGGTTCCCTTTTCTCCCCACCCTCTCCAGCATTTATTGTTTCTAGATTTTTTGAGGATGGCCATTCTGACTGGTGTGAGATGACATCTCATTGTAGTTTTGATTTGCATTTCTCTAATGATTAATGACGTTGAGCATTCTTTCGTGTGTTTGTTGGCAGTCTGTATATCTTCTTTGGAGAAATGTCTATTTAGGTCTTCTGCCCATTTATGGATTGGGTTGTTTGGGTTTTTTTGTTATTGAGCTGCATGAGCAGCTTGTAAATTTTGGAGATTAATCCTTGGTCAGTTGCTTCATTGGCAAATATTTTCTCCCATTCTGGGGGTTCTCTTTTCATCTTGTTTATGGTTTCCTTTGCTGTGCAAAAGCTTTGAAGTTTCACTAGGTCCTATTTGTCTATTGTTGTTTTTATTTCCATTTCTCTAGGAGGTGGGTCAAAAAGGATCTTGCTGTGATTTATGTCATAGAGGGTTCTGCCTATGTTTTCCTCTAAGAGTTTGATAGTTCCTGGCCTTACATTTAGGTCTTTAATCCATTTTGAGCTTATTTTTGTGTATGGTGTTAGGGAGTGATCTAATCTCATACGTTTACATGGACCTGTCCAGTTTTCCCAGCATCACTTATTGAAGAGGCTGTCCTTTCTCCACTGTACATTCCTGCCTCCTTTATCAAAGGTAAGGTGACCGTACGTGCGTGGCTTCATCTCTGGGCTTTCTATCCTGTTCCATTGATCAATGTTTCTGTTTTTGTGCCAGTACCATACTATATTGATTACTGTAGCTTTGTATTATACTCTGAAATCAGGGTGCCTGATTCCTCCAGCTCCGTTTTTCTTCCTCAAATTGCTTTGGCTATTCGGGCTCCTTTGTGTCTCCATACAAATTGTGACATTTTTTGTTCTAGTTCTGTGAAAAATGCCAGTGGTAGTTTGAGAGGGATTGCATTGAATCTGTAGATTGCTTTGCGTAGTAGAGTCATTTTCAAAATGTTGATTCTTCAAATCCAAGAACATGGTATATCTCTCCATCTATTTGTATCATCTTTCATTTCTTCCATAAGTGTCTTATAATTTTCTGCATACAGGTCTTCTGTCTCCTTAGGTAAGTTTATTCCTAGATATTTTATTCTTTTTGTTGCAGTGGTAAATGGGAGTGTTTTCTTGACTTCACTTTCAGATTTTTCATCATTAGTCTATAGGAATGCCAGAGATTTCTGTGCATTAATTTTGTATCCTGCTACTTTACCAAATTCATTGTTTAGCTCTACTGGTTTTCTGGTAACATCTTTAGGATTCTCTATGTATTGTATTATGTCATCTGCAAACCGTGACAGCTTTACTTCTTCTTTTCCGATTTGGATTCCTTTGACTTCCTTTTCTTCTGTGATTGCTGTGAGTAAAACTTCCAAAACTATGGTGAACAAGAGTGGTGAGAGTGGGCAACCTTGTCTTGTTCCTGATCTTAGTGGAAATGCTTTCAGGTTTTCACCATTGAGGACGTTGTTGGCTGTGGGTTTGTCATATATGGCCTTTATTATGTTGAGGAAAGTTCCCTCTATGCCTACTATCTGCAGGGTTTGTTTGTTTTTTTATCATAAATGGGTGTTGAATTTTGTCGAAAGCTGTCTCTGCATCTATTGAGAAGATCCTATGGTTTTTCTCCTTCAATTTGTTAATATGGTGTATCACGTTGATTGATTGCGTGTATTGAAGAATCCTTGTAGTCCTGGAATAAATCCCACTTGATCATGGCGTATGATCCTTTTAATGTGCTGTTGGATTCTCTTTCCTAGTAATTTGTTGAGGAGTTTTGTCTCTATGTTCATCAGTGATATTGGCCTGTAGTTTTCTTCCTTTGTGACATCCTTGTCTGGTTTTGGTATCGGGGTGATGGTGGCCTCGTAGAATGAGTTTGGGAGTGTTCCTCCCTCTGCTATATTTTGGGTGAGTTTGAGAAGGATAGGTATTAACTCTTCTCTAAATGTTTGAAAGAATTCGCCTGTGAAGCCATCTGGTCCTGGGCTTTTGTTTGTTGGAAGATTTTTCATCAGAGTTTCAATTTCAGTGCTTGTCACTGGTCTGTTCATATTTTCTATTTCTTCCTGGTTTACTCTCAGCAGGTTGTGCCTTTCTAAGAATTTGTCCATTTCTTCCAGGTTGTCCATTTTATTGGCATAGAATTGCTTGTTGTAATCTCTCATGATCTTTTGTATTTCTGCAGTGTCAGTTGTTACTTCTCCTTTTTCATTTCTAATTCTATTGATTTGAATCTTCTCCCTTTATTTCTTGATACGTCTGGCTAATAGTTGATCAATTTTGTTTATCTCCTCAAACAACCAGCTTTTAGGTTTATTGACCTCTGCTATCGTTTCAGTCATTTCTTTTTCATTTATTTCTGATCTGATCTTTATGATTTCTTTCCTTCTGCTAACTTTGGGGTTTTTTTCCTGTTCTTCTTTCTCTAATTGCTTTAGGTGCAAGGTTAGGTTATTTTCTCGAGGTGTTTCCCGTTTCTAAAGGTAGGATTGTAGTGCTATGAACTTCTTCCCTCTTAGAACTGCTTTTTCTGCATCCCATAGGTTTGGGGTCGTCGTGTCTCCACTGTCATTTGTTTCTAGGTAGATTTTGATTTCCACAGTGATCACTTAGTTATTAAGTAGTGTATTGTTTAGCCGCCATGTGTTTGTATTTTTTACAGATCTTTTCCTGTAATTGATATCTAGTCTCATAGCATTGTGGTTGGAAAAGATACTTGATACAATTTCTCTTGTCTTAAGTTTACCAAGGCTTCATTTGTGACTGAGGATATGATCCATCCTGGAGAACGTTCCATGAGCACTTGAGAAAAATGTGTATTCTGTGGTTTTTGGATGGAATGTCCTATAAATATCAATTAAGTCCATCTTGCTTAATGTATCTTTTAAAGCTTGTGTTTCCTTATTGATTTTCATTTTGGATGATCTGTCCATTGCTGAATGTGGGGTGTTAATGTCCCCTACTATGAATGTGTTACTATTTCCCCTTTTATGGCTGTTAGTATTTGCCTTACGTATTGAGGTGCTCCTCTGTTGGGTGCATAAATATTTACAGTTGTTATATCTTCTTCTTGGTTCAATCCCTTGATCATTATGTAGTTTCCTTCTTTGTCTCTTCTAATAGTCTTTATTTTAAAGTCTACTTTGTCTCATATGAGAATTGCTACTCCAGCTTTCTTTTGGTTTCCATTTGCATGGAATAATTTTTTTTCCGTCCCCTCACGTTCAGTCTGTATGTGCCTCTAGGTCTGAAGAGGGTCTCTTTTTTTGTTGTTGTTTGTTTTTTACATGTTTACTGGAGTAGAGTTGCTTTACAATGGTGTGTTACTTTCTGCTTTAAAACAAAGTTAATCAGTTATACACATACATGTGTGCCCATATCTCTTCCCTCTCTCATCTCCCTCCCTCACACCCTCCCTCTCCTACCCCTCCAGGCAGTCACAAAGCACCGAGCTGATCTCCCTGTGCTATGCGGCTGCTTCCCACTAGCTATCTACCTTACGTTTGGTAGTGTATATATGTCCATGCCTCTCTCTCGCTTTGTCACAGCTTCCCCTTCCCCTTCCCGCTCCCCATAGCCTCAAGTCCGTTCTCTAGTAGGTCTGTGTCTTTATTCCTGTCTTACCCCTAGGTTCTTCATGACATTTTCCCCTTAAATTCCATATATATATGTGTTAGCATTCACTATTTGTCTTTCTCTTTCTGACTTACTTCACTCCGTATGACAGACTCTAGGTCCATCCACGTCATTACAAATAGCTCCATTTCGTTTCTTTTTCTGGCTGAGTAACATTCCATTGAATATATGTGCCACATCTTCTTTATCCATTTATCCGATGCAGGACACTCAGTTTGTTTCCATCTCCGGGCTACTGTAAATAGAGCTGCAATGAACATCGTGGTACGTGACTCTTTTGGAATTATGGTCTTCTCAGGGTATATGCCCAGTAGTGGGATTGCTGGGTCCTCTGGTAGTTCTATTTGTAGTTTTGTAAGGAACCTCCAGGCTGTTCTCCACAGTGGCTGTACCAATTCACATTCCCACCATCAGTGCAAGAGGGTTCCCTTTTCTCCCCACCCTCTCCAGCATTTATTGTTTCTAGATTTTTTGAGGATGGCCATTCTGACTGGTGTGAGATGACATCTCATTGTAGTTTTGATTTGCATTTCTCTAATGATTAATGACGTTGAGCATTCTTTCGTGTGTTTGTTGGCAGTCTGTATATCTTCTTTGGAGAAATGTCTATTTAGGTCTTCTGCCCATTTATGGATTGGGTTGTTTGGGTTTTTTTGTTATTGAGCTGCATGAGCAGCTTGTAAATTTTGGAGATTAATCCTTGGTCAGTTGCTTCATTGGCAAATATTTTCTCCCATTCTGGGGGTTCTCTTTTCATCTTGTTTATGGTTTCCTTTGCTGTGCAAAAGCTTTGAAGTTTCACTAGGTCCTATTTGTCTATTGTTGTTTTTATTTCCATTTCTCTAGGAGGTGGGTCAAAAAGGATCTTGCTGTGATTTATGTCATAGAGGGTTCTGCCTATGTTTTCCTCTAAGAGTTTGATAGTTCCTGGCCTTACATTTAGGTCTTTAATCCATTTTGAGCTTATTTTTGTGTATGGTGTTAGGGAGTGATCTAATCTCATACGTTTACATGGACCTGTCCAGTTTTCCCAGCATCACTTATTGAAGAGGCTGTCCTTTCTCCACTGTACATTCCTGCCTCCTTTATCAAAGGTAAGGTGACCGTACGTGCGTGGCTTCATCTCTGGGCTTTCTATCCTGTTCCATTGATCAATGTTTCTGTTTTTGTGCCAGTACCATACTATATTGATTACTGTAGCTTTGTATTATACTCTGAAATCAGGGTGCCTGATTCCTCCAGCTCCGTTTTTCTTCCTCAAATTGCTTTGGCTATTCGGGCTCCTTTGTGTCTCCATACAAATTGTGACATTTTTTGTTCTAGTTCTGTGAAAAATGCCAGTGGTAGTTTGAGAGGGATTGCATTGAATCTGTAGATTGCTTTGCGTAGTAGAGTCATTTTCAAAATGTTGATTCTTCAAATCCAAGAACATGGTATATCTCTCCATCTATTTGTATCATCTTTCATTTCTTCCATAAGTGTCTTATAATTTTCTGCATACAGGTCTTCTGTCTCCTTAGGTAAGTTTATTCCTAGATATTTTATTCTTTTTGTTGCAGTGGTAAATGGGAGTGTTTTCTTGACTTCACTTTCAGATTTTTCATCATTAGTCTATAGGAATGCCAGAGATTTCTGTGCATTAATTTTGTATCCTGCTACTTTACCAAATTCATTGTTTAGCTCTACTGGTTTTCTGGTAACATCTTTAGGATTCTCTATGTATTGTATTATGTCATCTGCAAACCGTGACAGCTTTACTTCTTCTTTTCCGATTTGGATTCCTTTGACTTCCTTTTCTTCTGTGATTGCTGTGAGTAAAACTTCCAAAACTATGGTGAACAAGAGTGGTGAGAGTGGGCAACCTTGTCTTGTTCCTGATCTTAGTGGAAATGCTTTCAGGTTTTCACCATTGAGGACGTTGTTGGCTGTGGGTTTGTCATATATGGCCTTTATTATGTTGAGGAAAGTTCCCTCTATGCCTACTATCTGCAGGGTTTGTTTGTTTTTTTATCATAAATGGGTGTTGAATTTTGTCGAAAGCTGTCTCTGCATCTATTGAGAAGATCCTATGGTTTTTCTCCTTCAATTTGTTAATATGGTGTATCACGTTGATTGATTGCGTGTATTGAAGAATCCTTGTAGTCCTGGAATAAATCCCACTTGATCATGGCGTATGATCCTTTTAATGTGCTGTTGGATTCTCTTTCCTAGTAATTTGTTGAGGAGTTTTGTCTCTATGTTCATCAGTGATATTGGCCTGTAGTTTTCTTCCTTTGTGACATCCTTGTCTGGTTTTGGTATCGGGGTGATGGTGGCCTCGTAGAATGAGTTTGGGAGTGTTCCTCCCTCTGCTATATTTTGGGTGAGTTTGAGAAGGATAGGTATTAACTCTTCTCTAAATGTTTGAAAGAATTCGCCTGTGAAGCCATCTGGTCCTGGGCTTTTGTTTGTTGGAAGATTTTTCATCAGAGTTTCAATTTCAGTGCTTGTCACTGGTCTGTTCATATTTTCTATTTCTTCCTGGTTTACTCTCAGCAGGTTGTGCCTTTCTAAGAATTTGTCCATTTCTTCCAGGTTGTCCATTTTATTGGCATAGAATTGCTTGTTGTAATCTCTCATGATCTTTTGTATTTCTGCAGTGTCAGTTGTTACTTCTCCTTTTTCATTTCTAATTCTATTGATTTGAATCTTCTCCCTTTATTTCTTGATACGTCTGGCTAATAGTTGATCAATTTTGTTTATCTCCTCAAACAACCAGCTTTTAGGTTTATTGACCTCTGCTATCGTTTCAGTCATTTCTTTTTCATTTATTTCTGATCTGATCTTTATGATTTCTTTCCTTCTGCTAACTTTGGGGTTTTTTTCCTGTTCTTCTTTCTCTAATTGCTTTAGGTGCAAGGTTAGGTTATTTTCTCGAGGTGTTTCCCGTTTCTAAAGGTAGGATTGTAGTGCTATGAACTTCTTCCCTCTTAGAACTGCTTTTTCTGCATCCCATAGGTTTGGGGTCGTCGTGTCTCCACTGTCATTTGTTTCTAGGTAGATTTTGATTTCCACAGTGATCACTTAGTTATTAAGTAGTGTATTGTTTAGCCGCCATGTGTTTGTATTTTTTACAGATCTTTTCCTGTAATTGATATCTAGTCTCATAGCATTGTGGTTGGAAAAGATACTTGATACAATTTCTCTTGTCTTAAGTTTACCAAGGCTTCATTTGTGACTGAGGATATGATCCATCCTGGAGAACGTTCCATGAGCACTTGAGAAAAATGTGTATTCTGTGGTTTTTGGATGGAATGTCCTATAAATATCAATTAAGTCCATCTTGCTTAATGTATCTTTTAAAGCTTGTGTTTCCTTATTGATTTTCATTTTGGATGATCTGTCCATTGCTGAATGTGGGGTGTTAATGTCCCCTACTATGAATGTGTTACTATTTCCCCTTTTATGGCTGTTAGTATTTGCCTTACGTATTGAGGTGCTCCTCTGTTGGGTGCATAAATATTTACAGTTGTTATATCTTCTTCTTGGTTCAATCCCTTGATCATTATGTAGTTTCCTTCTTTGTCTCTTCTAATAGTCTTTATTTTAAAGTCTACTTTGTCTCATATGAGAATTGCTACTCCAGCTTTCTTTTGGTTTCCATTTGCATGGAATAATTTTTTTTCCGTCCCCTCACGTTCAGTCTGTATGTGCCTCTAGGTCTGAAGAGGGTCTCTTTTTTTGTTGTTGTTTGTTTTTTACATGTTTACTGGAGTAGAGTTGCTTTACAATGGTGTGTTACTTTCTGCTTTAAAACAAAGTTAATCAGTTATACACATACATATGTGCCCATATCTCTTCCCTCTCTCATCTCCCTCCCTCACACCCTCCCTCTCCTACCCCTCCAGGCAGTCACAAAGCACCGAGCTGATCTCCCTGTGCTATGCGGCTGCTTCCCACTAGCTATCTACCTTACGTTTGGTAGTGTATATATGTCCATGCCTCTCTCTCGCTTTGTCACAGCTTCCCCTTCCCCTTCCCGCTCCCCATAGCCTCAAGTCCGTTCTCTAGTAGGTCTGTGTCTTTATTCCTGTCTTACCCCTAGGTTCTTCATGACATTTTCCCCTTAAATTCCATATATATATGTGTTAGCATTCACTATTTGTCTTTCTCTTTCTGACTTACTTCACTCCGTATGACAGACTCTAGGTCCATCCACGTCATTACAAATAGCTCCATTTCGTTTCTTTTTCTGGCTGAGTAACATTCCATTGAATATATGTGCCACATCTTCTTTATCCATTTATCCGATGCAGGACACTCAGTTTGTTTCCATCTCCGGGCTACTGTAAATAGAGCTGCAATGAACATCGTGGTACGTGACTCTTTTGGAATTATGGTCTTCTCAGGGTATATGCCCAGTAGTGGGATTGCTGGGTCCTCTGGTAGTTCTATTTGTAGTTTTGTAAGGAACCTCCAGGCTGTTCTCCACAGTGGCTGTACCAATTCACATTCCCACCATCAGTGCAAGAGGGTTCCCTTTTCTCCCCACCCTCTCCAGCATTTATTGTTTCTAGATTTTTTGAGGATGGCCATTCTGACTGGTGTGAGATGACATCTCATTGTAGTTTTGATTTGCATTTCTCTAATGATTAATGACGTTGAGCATTCTTTCGTGTGTTTGTTGGCAGTCTGTATATCTTCTTTGGAGAAATGTCTATTTAGGTCTTCTGCCCATTTATGGATTGGGTTGTTTGGGTTTTTTTGTTATTGAGCTGCATGAGCAGCTTGTAAATTTTGGAGATTAATCCTTGGTCAGTTGCTTCATTGGCAAATATTTTCTCCCATTCTGGGGGTTCTCTTTTCATCTTGTTTATGGTTTCCTTTGCTGTGCAAAAGCTTTGAAGTTTCACTAGGTCCTATTTGTCTATTGTTGTTTTTATTTCCATTTCTCTAGGAGGTGGGTCAAAAAGGATCTTGCTGTGATTTATGTCATAGAGGGTTCTGCCTATGTTTTCCTCTAAGAGTTTGATAGTTCCTGGCCTTACATTTAGGTCTTTAATCCATTTTGAGCTTATTTTTGTGTATGGTGTTAGGGAGTGATCTAATCTCATACGTTTACATGGACCTGTCCAGTTTTCCCAGCATCACTTATTGAAGAGGCTGTCCTTTCTCCACTGTACATTCCTGCCTCCTTTATCAAAGGTAAGGTGGGGCCTCCCTGGTGGCGCAGTGGTTGAAAGTCCGCCTGCCGATGCAGGGGATACGGGTTCGTGCCCCGGTCTGGGAGGATCCCATATGCCGCGGAGCGGCTGGGCCCGTGAGCCATGGCCGCTGGGCCTGCGCATCCGGAGCCTGTGCTCCGCAACGGGAGAGGCCACAAGAGTGAGAGGCCCGCATACCGCAAAAAGAAAAAAAAAAAAAAAAAAAAAAAAAGGTAAGGTGACCGTACGTGCGTGGCTTCATCTCTGGGCTTTCTATCCTGTTCCATTGATCAATGTTTCTGTTTTTGTGCCAGTACCATACTATATTGATTACTGTAGCTTTGTATTATACTCTGAAATCAGGGTGCCTGATTCCTCCAGCTCCGTTTTTCTTCCTCAAATTGCTTTGGCTATTCGGGCTCCTTTGTGTCTCCATACAAATTGTGACATTTTTTGTTCTAGTTCTGTGAAAAATGCCAGTGGTAGTTTGAGAGGGATTGCATTGAATCTGTAGATTGCTTTGCGTAGTAGAGTCATTTTCAAAATGTTGATTCTTCAAATCCAAGAACATGGTATATCTCTCCATCTATTTGTATCATCTTTCATTTCTTCCATAAGTGTCTTATAATTTTCTGCATACAGGTCTTCTGTCTCCTTAGGTAAGTTTATTCCTAGATATTTTATTCTTTTTGTTGCAGTGGTAAATGGGAGTGTTTTCTTGACTTCACTTTCAGATTTTTCATCATTAGTCTATAGGAATGCCAGAGATTTCTGTGCATTAATTTTGTATCCTGCTACTTTACCAAATTCATTGTTTAGCTCTACTGGTTTTCTGGTAACATCTTTAGGATTCTCTATGTATTGTATTATGTCATCTGCAAACCGTGACAGCTTTACTTCTTCTTTTCCGATTTGGATTCCTTTGACTTCCTTTTCTTCTGTGATTGCTGTGAGTAAAACTTCCAAAACTATGGTGAACAAGAGTGGTGAGAGTGGGCAACCTTGTCTTGTTCCTGATCTTAGTGGAAATGCTTTCAGGTTTTCACCATTGAGGACGTTGTTGGCTGTGGGTTTGTCATATATGGCCTTTATTATGTTGAGGAAAGTTCCCTCTATGCCTACTATCTGCAGGGTTTGTTTGTTTTTTTATCATAAATGGGTGTTGAATTTTGTCGAAAGCTGTCTCTGCATCTATTGAGAAGATCCTATGGTTTTTCTCCTTCAATTTGTTAATATGGTGTATCACGTTGATTGATTGCGTGTATTGAAGAATCCTTGTAGTCCTGGAATAAATCCCACTTGATCATGGCGTATGATCCTTTTAATGTGCTGTTGGATTCTCTTTCCTAGTAATTTGTTGAGGAGTTTTGTCTCTATGTTCATCAGTGATATTGGCCTGTAGTTTTCTTCCTTTGTGACATCCTTGTCTGGTTTTGGTATCGGGGTGATGGTGGCCTCGTAGAATGAGTTTGGGAGTGTTCCTCCCTCTGCTATATTTTGGGTGAGTTTGAGAAGGATAGGTATTAACTCTTCTCTAAATGTTTGAAAGAATTCGCCTGTGAAGCCATCTGGTCCTGGGCTTTTGTTTGTTGGAAGATTTTTCATCAGAGTTTCAATTTCAGTGCTTGTCACTGGTCTGTTCATATTTTCTATTTCTTCCTGGTTTACTCTCAGCAGGTTGTGCCTTTCTAAGAATTTGTCCATTTCTTCCAGGTTGTCCATTTTATTGGCATAGAATTGCTTGTTGTAATCTCTCATGATCTTTTGTATTTCTGCAGTGTCAGTTGTTACTTCTCCTTTTTCATTTCTAATTCTATTGATTTGAATCTTCTCCCTTT
The DNA here is from genome assembly GCF_964165515.1 of Mesoplodon bidens. Lineage (NCBI taxonomy): Eukaryota > Metazoa > Chordata > Mammalia > Artiodactyla > Ziphiidae > Mesoplodon > Mesoplodon bidens. The sequence continues at coordinate 39,614 of NW_027671897.1, forward strand.
ATTTCTTGATACGTCTGGCTAATAGTTGATCAATTTTGTTTATCTCCTCAAACAACCAGCTTTTAGGTTTATTGACCTCTGCTATCGTTTCAGTCATTTCTTTTTCATTTATTTCTGATCTGATCTTTATGATTTCTTTCCTTCTGCTAACTTTGGGGTTTTTTTCCTGTTCTTCTTTCTCTAATTGCTTTAGGTGCAAGGTTAGGTTATTTTCTCGAGGTGTTTCCCGTTTCTAAAGGTAGGATTGTAGTGCTATGAACTTCTTCCCTCTTAGAACTGCTTTTTCTGCATCCCATAGGTTTGGGGTCGTCGTGTCTCCACTGTCATTTGTTTCTAGGTAGATTTTGATTTCCACAGTGATCACTTAGTTATTAAGTAGTGTATTGTTTAGCCACCATGTGTTTGTATTTTTTACAGATCTTTTCCTGTAATTGATATCTAGTCTCATAGCATTGTGGTTGGAAAAGATACTTGATACAATTTCTCTTGTCTTAAGTTTACCAAGGCTTCATTTGTGACTGAGGATATGATCCATCCTGGAGAACGTTCCATGAGCACTTGAGAAAAATGTGTATTCTGTGGTTTTTGGATGGAATGTCCTATAAATATCAATTAAGTCCATCTTGCTTAATGTATCTTTTAAAGCTTGTGTTTCCTTATTGATTTTCATTTTGGATGATCTGTCCATTGCTGAATGTGGGGTGTTAATGTCCCCTACTATGAATGTGTTACTATTTCCCCTTTTATGGCTGTTAGTATTTGCCTTACGTATTGAGGTGCTCCTCTGTTGGGTGCATAAATATTTACAGTTGTTATATCTTCTTCTTGGTTCAATCCCTTGATCATTATGTAGTTTCCTTCTTTGTCTCTTCTAATAGTCTTTATTTTATTTTATTTTATTTTATTTTATTTTATTTTTTTTTTTTGCTGTACGTGGGCCTCTCACTGCTGTGGCCTCTCCCGTTGCGGAGCACAGGCTCCGGACGCGCAGGCTCAACGGCCACGGCCCACGGGCCCAACCGCTCCGCGGCATGCGGGATCCCCCCAGACCGGGGCACGAACCCGCGTCCCCTGCATCGGCAGGCGGACTCTCAACCACTGCGCCACCAGGGAAGCCCTATAGTCTTTATTTTAAAGTCTACTTTGTCTCATATGAGAATTGCTACTCCAGCTTTCTTTTGGTTTCCATTTGCATGGAATAATTTTTTTTCCGTCCCCTCACGTTCAGTCTGTATGTGCCTCTAGGTCTGAAGAGGGTCTCTTTTTTTGTTGTTGTTTGTTTTTTACATGTTTACTGGAGTAGAGTTGCTTTACAATGGTGTGTTACTTTCTGCTTTAAAACAAAGTTAATCAGTTATACACATACATATGTGCCCATATCTCTTCCCTCTCTCATCTCCCTCCCTCACACCCTCCCTCTCCTACCCCTCCAGGCAGTCACAAAGCACCGAGCTGATCTCCCTGTGCTATGCGGCTGCTTCCCACTAGCTATCTACCTTACGTTTGGTAGTGTATATATGTCCATGCCTCTCTCTCGCTTTGTCACAGCTTCCCCTTCCCCTTCCCGCTCCCCATAGCCTCAAGTCCGTTCTCTAGTAGGTCTGTGTCTTTATTCCTGTCTTACCCCTAGGTTCTTCATGACATTTTCCCCTTAAATTCCATATATATATGTGTTAGCATTCACTATTTGTCTTTCTCTTTCTGACTTACTTCACTCCGTATGACAGACTCTAGGTCCATCCACGTCATTACAAATAGCTCCATTTCGTTTCTTTTTCTGGCTGAGTAACATTCCATTGAATATATGTGCCACATCTTCTTTATCCATTTATCCGATGCAGGACACTCAGTTTGTTTCCATCTCCGGGCTACTGTAAATAGAGCTGCAATGAACATCGTGGTACGTGACTCTTTTGGAATTATGGTCTTCTCAGGGTATATGCCCAGTAGTGGGATTGCTGGGTCCTCTGGTAGTTCTATTTGTAGTTTTGTAAGGAACCTCCAGGCTGTTCTCCACAGTGGCTGTACCAATTCACATTCCCACCATCAGTGCAAGAGGGTTCCCTTTTCTCCCCACCCTCTCCAGCATTTATTGTTTCTAGATTTTTTGAGGATGGCCATTCTGACTGGTGTGAGATGACATCTCATTGTAGTTTTGATTTGCATTTCTCTAATGATTAATGACGTTGAGCATTCTTTCGTGTGTTTGTTGGCAGTCTGTATATCTTCTTTGGAGAAATGTCTATTTAGGTCTTCTGCCCATTTATGGATTGGGTTGTTTGGGTTTTTTTGTTATTGAGCTGCATGAGCAGCTTGTAAATTTTGGAGATTAATCCTTGGTCAGTTGCTTCATTGGCAAATATTTTCTCCCATTCTGGGGGTTCTCTTTTCATCTTGTTTATGGTTTCCTTTGCTGTGCAAAAGCTTTGAAGTTTCACTAGGTCCTATTTGTCTATTGTTGTTTTTATTTCCATTTCTCTAGGAGGTGGGTCAAAAAGGATCTTGCTGTGATTTATGTCATAGAGGGTTCTGCCTATGTTTTCCTCTAAGAGTTTGATAGTTCCTGGCCTTACATTTAGGTCTTTAATCCATTTTGAGCTTATTTTTGTGTATGGTGTTAGGGAGTGATCTAATCTCATACGTTTACATGGACCTGTCCAGTTTTCCCAGCATCACTTATTGAAGAGGCTGTCCTTTCTCCACTGTACATTCCTGCCTCCTTTATCAAAGGTAAGGTGACCGTACGTGCGTGGCTTCATCTCTGGGCTTTCTATCCTGTTCCATTGATCAATGTTTCTGTTTTTGTGCCAGTACCATACTATATTGATTACTGTAGCTTTGTATTATACTCTGAAATCAGGGTGCCTGATTCCTCCAGCTCCGTTTTTCTTCCTCAAATTGCTTTGGCTATTCGGGCTCCTTTGTGTCTCCATACAAATTGTGACATTTTTTGTTCTAGTTCTGTGAAAAATGCCAGTGGTAGTTTGAGAGGGATTGCATTGAATCTGTAGATTGCTTTGCGTAGTAGAGTCATTTTCAAAATGTTGATTCTTCAAATCCAAGAACATGGTATATCTCTCCATCTATTTGTATCATCTTTCATTTCTTCCATAAGTGTCTTATAATTTTCTGCATACAGGTCTTCTGTCTCCTTAGGTAAGTTTATTCCTAGATATTTTATTCTTTTTGTTGCAGTGGTAAATGGGAGTGTTTTCTTGACTTCACTTTCAGATTTTTCATCATTAGTCTATAGGAATGCCAGAGATTTCTGTGCATTAATTTTGTATCCTGCTACTTTACCAAATTCATTGTTTAGCTCTACTGGTTTTCTGGTAACATCTTTAGGATTCTCTATGTATTGTATTATGTCATCTGCAAACCGTGACAGCTTTACTTCTTCTTTTCCGATTTGGATTCCTTTGACTTCCTTTTCTTCTGTGATTGCTGTGAGTAAAACTTCCAAAACTATGGTGAACAAGAGTGGTGAGAGTGGGCAACCTTGTCTTGTTCCTGATCTTAGTGGAAATGCTTTCAGGTTTTCACCATTGAGGACGTTGTTGGCTGTGGGTTTGTCATATATGGCCTTTATTATGTTGAGGAAAGTTCCCTCTATGCCTACTATCTGCAGGGTTTGTTTGTTTTTTTATCATAAATGGGTGTTGAATTTTGTCGAAAGCTGTCTCTGCATCTATTGAGAAGATCCTATGGTTTTTCTCCTTCAATTTGTTAATATGGTGTATCACGTTGATTGATTGCGTGTATTGAAGAATCCTTGTAGTCCTGGAATAAATCCCACTTGATCATGGCGTATGATCCTTTTAATGTGCTGTTGGATTCTCTTTCCTAGTAATTTGTTGAGGAGTTTTGTCTCTATGTTCATCAGTGATATTGGCCTGTAGTTTTCTTCCTTTGTGACATCCTTGTCTGGTTTTGGTATCGGGGTGATGGTGGCCTCGTAGAATGAGTTTGGGAGTGTTCCTCCCTCTGCTATATTTTGGGTGAGTTTGAGAAGGATAGGTATTAACTCTTCTCTAAATGTTTGAAAGAATTCGCCTGTGAAGCCATCTGGTCCTGGGCTTTTGTTTGTTGGAAGATTTTTCATCAGAGTTTCAATTTCAGTGCTTGTCACTGGTCTGTTCATATTTTCTATTTCTTCCTGGTTTACTCTCAGCAGGTTGTGCCTTTCTAAGAATTTGTCCATTTCTTCCAGGTTGTCCATTTTATTGGCATAGAATTGCTTGTTGTAATCTCTCATGATCTTTTGTATTTCTGCAGTGTCAGTTGTTACTTCTCCTTTTTCATTTCTAATTCTATTGATTTGAATCTTCTCCCTTTATTTCTTGATACGTCTGGCTAATAGTTGATCAATTTTGTTTATCTCCTCAAACAACCAGCTTTTAGGTTTATTGACCTCTGCTATCGTTTCAGTCATTTCTTTTTCATTTATTTCTGATCTGATCTTTATGATTTCTTTCCTTCTGCTAACTTTGGGGTTTTTTTCCTGTTCTTCTTTCTCTAATTGCTTTAGGTGCAAGGTTAGGTTATTTTCTCGAGGTGTTTCCCGTTTCTAAAGGTAGGATTGTAGTGCTATGAACTTCCTCCCTCTTAGAACTGCTTTTTCTGCATCCCATAGGTTTGGGGTCGTCGTGTCTCCACTGTCATTTGTTTCTAGGTAGATTTTGATTTCCACAGTGATCACTTAGTTATTAAGTAGTGTATTGTTTAGCCGCCATGTGTTTGTATTTTTTACAGATCTTTTCCTGTAATTGATATCTAGTCTCATAGCATTGTGGTTGGAAAAGATACTTGATACAATTTCTCTTGTCTTAAGTTTACCAAGGCTTCATTTGTGACTGAGGATATGATCCATCCTGGAGAACGTTCCATGAGCACTTGAGAAAAATGTGTATTCTGTGGTTTTTGGATGGAATGTCCTATAAATATCAATTAAGTCCATCTTGCTTAATGTATCTTTTAAAGCTTGTGTTTCCTTATTGATTTTCATTTTGGATGATCTGTCCATTGCTGAATGTGGGGTGTTAATGTCCCCTACTATGAATGTGTTACTATTTCCCCTTTTATGGCTGTTAGTATTTGCCTTACGTATTGAGGTGCTCCTCTGTTGGGTGCATAAATATTTACAGTTGTTATATCTTCTTCTTGGTTCAATCCCTTGATCATTATGTAGTTTCCTTCTTTGTCTCTTCTAATAGTCTTTATTTTAAAGTCTACTTTGTCTCATATGAGAATTGCTACTCCAGCTTTCTTTTGGTTTCCATTTGCATGGAATAATTTTTTTTCCGTCCCCTCACGTTCAGTCTGTATGTGCCTCTAGGTCTGAAGAGGGTCTCTTTTTTTGTTGTTGTTTGTTTTTTACATGTTTACTGGAGTAGAGTTGCTTTACAATGGTGTGTTACTTTCTGCTTTAAAACAAAGTTAATCAGTTATACACATACATATGTGCCCATATCTCTTCCCTCTCTCATCTCCCTCCCTCACACCCTCCCTCTCCTACCCCTCCAGGCAGTCACAAAGCACCGAGCTGATCTCCCTGTGCTATGCGGCTGCTTCCCACTAGCTATCTACCTTACGTTTGGTAGTGTATATATGTCCATGCCTCTCTCTCGCTTTGTCACAGCTTCCCCTTCCCCTTCCCGCTCCCCATAGCCTCAAGTCCGTTCTCTAGTAGGTCTGTGTCTTTATTCCTGTCTTACCCCTAGGTTCTTCATGACATTTTCCCCTTAAATTCCATATATATATGTGTTAGCATTCACTATTTGTCTTTCTCTTTCTGACTTACTTCACTCCGTATGACAGACTCTAGGTCCATCCACGTCATTACAAATAGCTCCATTTCGTTTCTTTTTCTGGCTGAGTAACATTCCATTGAATATATGTGCCACATCTTCTTTATCCATTTATCCGATGCAGGACACTCAGTTTGTTTCCATCTCCGGGCTACTGTAAATAGAGCTGCAATGAACATCGTGGTACGTGACTCTTTTGGAATTATGGTCTTCTCAGGGTATATGCCCAGTAGTGGGATTGCTGGGTCCTCTGGTAGTTCTATTTGTAGTTTTGTAAGGAACCTCCAGGCTGTTCTCCACAGTGGCTGTACCAATTCACATTCCCACCATCAGTGCAAGAGGGTTCCCTTTTCTCCCCACCCTCTCCAGCATTTATTGTTTCTAGATTTTTTGAGGATGGCCATTCTGACTGGTGTGAGATGACATCTCATTGTAGTTTTGATTTGCATTTCTCTAATGATTAATGACGTTGAGCATTCTTTCGTGTGTTTGTTGGCAGTCTGTATATCTTCTTTGGAGAAATGTCTATTTAGGTCTTCTGCCCATTTATGGATTGGGTTGTTTGGGTTTTTTTGTTATTGAGCTGCATGAGCAGCTTGTAAATTTTGGAGATTAATCCTTGGTCAGTTGCTTCATTGGCAAATATTTTCTCCCATTCTGGGGGTTCTCTTTTCATCTTGTTTATGGTTTCCTTTGCTGTGCAAAAGCTTTGAAGTTTCACTAGGTCCTATTTGTCTATTGTTGTTTTTATTTCCATTTCTCTAGGAGGTGGGTCAAAAAGGATCTTGCTGTGATTTATGTCATAGAGGGTTCTGCCTATGTTTTCCTCTAAGAGTTTGATAGTTCCTGGCCTTACATTTAGGTCTTTAATCCATTTTGAGCTTATTTTTGTGTATGGTGTTAGGGAGTGATCTAATCTCATACGTTTACATGGACCTGTCCAGTTTTCCCAGCATCACTTATTGAAGAGGCTGTCCTTTCTCCACTGTACATTCCTGCCTCCTTTATCAAAGGTAAGGTGACCGTACGTGCGTGGCTTCATCTCTGGGCTTTCTATCCTGTTCCATTGATCAATGTTTCTGTTTTTGTGCCAGTACCATACTATATTGATTACTGTAGCTTTGTATTATACTCTGAAATCAGGGTGCCTGATTCCTCCAGCTCCGTTTTTCTTCCTCAAATTGCTTTGGCTATTCGGGCTCCTTTGTGTCTCCATACAAATTGTGACATTTTTTGTTCTAGTTCTGTGAAAAATGCCAGTGGTAGTTTGAGAGGGATTGCATTGAATCTGTAGATTGCTTTGCGTAGTAGAGTCATTTTCAAAATGTTGATTCTTCAAATCCAAGAACATGGTATATCTCTCCATCTATTTGTATCATCTTTCATTTCTTCCATAAGTGTCTTATAATTTTCTGCATACAGGTCTTCTGTCTCCTTAGGTAAGTTTATTCCTAGATATTTTATTCTTTTTGTTGCAGTGGTAAATGGGAGTGTTTTCTTGACTTCACTTTCAGATTTTTCATCATTAGTCTATAGGAATGCCAGAGATTTCTGTGCATTAATTTTGTATCCTGCTACTTTACCAAATTCATTGTTTAGCTCTACTGGTTTTCTGGTAACATCTTTAGGATTCTCTATGTATTGTATTATGTCATCTGCAAACCGTGACAGCTTTACTTCTTCTTTTCCGATTTGGATTCCTTTGACTTCCTTTTCTTCTGTGATTGCTGTGAGTAAAACTTCCAAAACTATGGTGAACAAGAGTGGTGAGAGTGGGCAACCTTGTCTTGTTCCTGATCTTAGTGGAAATGCTTTCAGGTTTTCACCATTGAGGACGTTGTTGGCTGTGGGTTTGTCATATATGGCCTTTATTATGTTGAGGAAAGTTCCCTCTATGCCTACTATCTGCAGGGTTTGTTTGTTTTTTTATCATAAATGGGTGTTGAATTTTGTCGAAAGCTGTCTCTGCATCTATTGAGAAGATCCTATGGTTTTTCTCCTTCAATTTGTTAATATGGTGTATCACGTTGATTGATTGCGTGTATTGAAGAATCCTTGTAGTCCTGGAATAAATCCCACTTGATCATGGCGTATGATCCTTTTAATGTGCTGTTGGATTCTCTTTCCTAGTAATTTGTTGAGGAGTTTTGTCTCTATGTTCATCAGTGATATTGGCCTGTAGTTTTCTTCCTTTGTGACATCCTTGTCTGGTTTTGGTATCGGGGTGATGGTGGCCTCGTAGAATGAGTTTGGGAGTGTTCCTCCCTCTGCTATATTTTGGGTGAGTTTGAGAAGGATAGGTATTAACTCTTCTCTAAATGTTTGAAAGAATTCGCCTGTGAAGCCATCTGGTCCTGGGCTTTTGTTTGTTGGAAGATTTTTCATCAGAGTTTCAATTTCAGTGCTTGTCACTGGTCTGTTCATATTTTCTATTTCTTCCTGGTTTACTCTCAGCAGGTTGTGCCTTTCTAAGAATTTGTCCATTTCTTCCAGGTTGTCCATTTTATTGGCATAGAATTGCTTGTTGTAATCTCTCATGATCTTTTGTATTTCTGCAGTGTCAGTTGTTACTTCTCCTTTTTCATTTCTAATTCTATTGATTTGAATCTTCTCCCTTTATTTCTTGATACGTCTGGCTAATAGTTGATCAATTTTGTTTATCTCCTCAAACAACCAGCTTTTAGGTTTATTGACCTCTGCTATCGTTTCAGTCATTTCTTTTTCATTTATTTCTGATCTGATCTTTATGATTTCTTTCCTTCTGCTAACTTTGGGGTTTTTTTCCTGTTCTTCTTTCTCTAATTGCTTTAGGTGCAAGGTTAGGTTATTTTCTCGAGGTGTTTCCCGTTTCTAAAGGTAGGATTGTAGTGCTATGAACTTCCTCCCTCTTAGAACTGCTTTTTCTGCATCCCATAGGTTTGGGGTCGTCGTGTCTCCACTGTCATTTGTTTCTAGGTAGATTTTGATTTCCACAGTGATCACTTAGTTATTAAGTAGTGTATTGTTTAGCCGCCATGTGTTTGTATTTTTTACAGATCTTTTCCTGTAATTGATATCTAGTCTCATAGCATTGTGGTTGGAAAAGATACTTGATACAATTTCTCTTGTCTTAAGTTTACCAAGGCTTCATTTGTGACTGAGGATATGATCCATCCTGGAGAACGTTCCATGAGCACTTGAGAAAAATGTGTATTCTGTGGTTTTTGGATGGAATGTCCTATAAATATCAATTAAGTCCATCTTGCTTAATGTATCTTTTAAAGCTTGTGTTTCCTTATTGATTTTCATTTTGGATGATCTGTCCATTGCTGAATGTGGGGTGTTAATGTCCCCTACTATGAATGTGTTACTATTTCCCCTTTTATGGCTGTTAGTATTTGCCTTACGTATTGAGGTGCTCCTCTGTTGGGTGCATAAATATTTACAGTTGTTATATCTTCTTCTTGGTTCAATCCCTTGATCATTATGTAGTTTCCTTCTTTGTCTCTTCTAATAGTCTTTATTTTAAAGTCTACTTTGTCTCATATGAGAATTGCTACTCCAGCTTTCTTTTGGTTTCCATTTGCATGGAATAATTTTTTTTCCGTCCCCTCACGTTCAGTCTGTATGTGCCTCTAGGTCTGAAGAGGGTCTCTTTTTTTGTTGTTGTTTGTTTTTTACATGTTTACTGGAGTAGAGTTGCTTTACAATGGTGTGTTACTTTCTGCTTTAAAACAAAGTTAATCAGTTATACACATACATATGTGCCCATATCTCTTCCCTCTCTCATCTCCCTCCCTCACACCCTCCCTCTCCTACCCCTCCAGGCAGTCACAAAGCACCGAGCTGATCTCCCTGTGCTATGCGGCTGCTTCCCACTAGCTATCTACCTTACGTTTGGTAGTGTATATATGTCCATGCCTCTCTCTCGCTTTGTCACAGCTTCCCCTTCCCCTTCCCGCTCCCCATAGCCTCAAGTCCGTTCTCTAGTAGGTCTGTGTCTTTATTCCTGTCTTACCCCTAGGTTCTTCATGACATTTTCCCCTTAAATTCCATATATATATGTGTTAGCATTCACTATTTGTCTTTCTCTTTCTGACTTACTTCACTCCGTATGACAGACTCTAGGTCCATCCACGTCATTACAAATAGCTCCATTTCGTTTCTTTTTCTGGCTGAGTAACATTCCATTGAATATATGTGCCACATCTTCTTTATCCATTTATCCGATGCAGGACACTCAGTTTGTTTCCATCTCCGGGCTACTGTAAATAGAGCTGCAATGAACATCGTGGTACGTGACTCTTTTGGAATTATGGTCTTCTCAGGGTATATGCCCAGTAGTGGGATTGCTGGGTCCTCTGGTAGTTCTATTTGTAGTTTTGTAAGGAACCTCCAGGCTGTTCTCCACAGTGGCTGTACCAATTCACATTCCCACCATCAGTGCAAGAGGGTTCCCTTTTCTCCCCACCCTCTCCAGCATTTATTGTTTCTAGATTTTTTGAGGATGGCCATTCTGACTGGTGTGAGATGACATCTCATTGTAGTTTTGATTTGCATTTCTCTAATGATTAATGACGTTGAGCATTCTTTCGTGTGTTTGTTGGCAGTCTGTATATCTTCTTTGGAGAAATGTCTATTTAGGTCTTCTGCCCATTTATGGATTGGGTTGTTTGGGTTTTTTTGTTATTGAGCTGCATGAGCAGCTTGTAAATTTTGGAGATTAATCCTTGGTCAGTTGCTTCATTGGCAAATATTTTCTCCCATTCTGGGGGTTCTCTTTTCATCTTGTTTATGGTTTCCTTTGCTGTGCAAAAGCTTTGAAGTTTCACTAGGTCCTATTTGTCTATTGTTGTTTTTATTTCCATTTCTCTAGGAGGTGGGTCAAAAAGGATCTTGCTGTGATTTATGTCATAGAGGGTTCTGCCTATGTTTTCCTCTAAGAGTTTGATAGTTCCTGGCCTTACATTTAGGTCTTTAATCCATTTTGAGCTTATTTTTGTGTATGGTGTTAGGGAGTGATCTAATCTCATACGTTTACATGGACCTGTCCAGTTTTCCCAGCATCACTTATTGAAGAGGCTGTCCTTTCTCCACTGTACATTCCTGCCTCCTTTATCAAAGGTAAGGTGACCGTACGTGCGTGGCTTCATCTCTGGGCTTTCTATCCTGTTCCATTGATCAATGTTTCTGTTTTTGTGCCAGTACCATACTATATTGATTACTGTAGCTTTGTATTATACTCTGAAATCAGGGTGCCTGATTCCTCCAGCTCCGTTTTTCTTCCTCAAATTGCTTTGGCTATTCGGGCTCCTTTGTGTCTCCATACAAATTGTGACATTTTTTGTTCTAGTTCTGTGAAAAATGCCAGTGGTAGTTTGAGAGGGATTGCATTGAATCTGTAGATTGCTTTGCGTAGTAGAGTCATTTTCAAAATGTTGATTCTTCAAATCCAAGAACATGGTATATCTCTCCATCTATTTGTATCATCTTTCATTTCTTCCATAAGTGTCTTATAATTTTCTGCATACAGGTCTTCTGTCTCCTTAGGTAAGTTTATTCCTAGATATTTTATTCTTTTTGTTGCAGTGGTAAATGGGAGTGTTTTCTTGACTTCACTTTCAGATTTTTCATCATTAGTCTATAGGAATGCCAGAGATTTCTGTGCATTAATTTTGTATCCTGCTACTTTACCAAATTCATTGTTTAGCTCTACTGGTTTTCTGGTAACATCTTTAGGATTCTCTATGTATTGTATTATGTCATCTGCAAACCGTGACAGCTTTACTTCTTCTTTTCCGATTTGGATTCCTTTGACTTCCTTTTCTTCTGTGATTGCTGTGAGTAAAACTTCCAAAACTATGGTGAACAAGAGTGGTGAGAGTGGGCAACCTTGTCTTGTTCCTGATCTTAGTGGAAATGCTTTCAGGTTTTCACCATTGAGGACGTTGTTGGCTGTGGGTTTGTCATATATGGCCTTTATTATGTTGAGGAAAGTTCCCTCTATGCCTACTATCTGCAGGGTTTGTTTGTTTTTTTATCATAAATGGGTGTTGAATTTTGTCGAAAGCTGTCTCTGCATCTATTGAGAAGATCCTATGGTTTTTCTCCTTCAATTTGTTAATATGGTGTATCACGTTGATTGATTGCGTGTATTGAAGAATCCTTGTAGTCCTGGAATAAATCCCACTTGATCATGGCGTATGATCCTTTTAATGTGCTGTTGGATTCTCTTTCCTAGTAATTTGTTGAGGAGTTTTGTCTCTATGTTCATCAGTGATATTGGCCTGTAGTTTTCTTCCTTTGTGACATCCTTGTCTGGTTTTGGTATCGGGGTGATGGTGGCCTCGTAGAATGAGTTTGGGAGTGTTCCTCCCTCTGCTATATTTTGGGTGAGTTTGAGAAGGATAGGTATTAACTCTTCTCTAAATGTTTGAAAGAATTCGCCTGTGAAGCCATCTGGTCCTGGGCTTTTGTTTGTTGGAAGATTTTTCATCAGAGTTTCAATTTCAGTGCTTGTCACTGGTCTGTTCATATTTTCTATTTCTTCCTGGTTTACTCTCAGCAGGTTGTGCCTTTCTAAGAATTTGTCCATTTCTTCCAGGTTGTCCATTTTATTGGCATAGAATTGCTTGTTGTAATCTCTCATGATCTTTTGTATTTCTGCAGTGTCAGTTGTTACTTCTCCTTTTTCATTTCTAATTCTATTGATTTGAATCTTCTCCCTTTATTTCTTGATACGTCTGGCTAATAGTTGATCAATTTTGTTTATCTCCTCAAACAACCAGCTTTTAGGTTTATTGACCTCTGCTATCGTTTCAGTCATTTCTTTTTCATTTATTTCTGATCTGATCTTTATGATTTCTTTCCTTCTGCTAACTTTGGGGTTTTTTTCCTGTTCTTCTTTCTCTAATTGCTTTAGGTGCAAGGTTAGGTTATTTTCTCGAGGTGTTTCCCGTTTCTAAAGGTAGGATTGTAGTGCTATGAACTTCCTCCCTCTTAGAACTGCTTTTTCTGCATCCCATAGGTTTGGGGTCGTCGTGTCTCCACTGTCATTTGTTTCTAGGTAGATTTTGATTTCCACAGTGATCACTTAGTTATTAAGTAGTGTATTGTTTAGCCGCCATGTGTTTGTATTTTTTACAGATCTTTTCCTGTAATTGATATCTAGTCTCATAGCATTGTGGTTGGAAAAGATACTTGATACAATTTCTCTTGTCTTAAGTTTACCAAGGCTTCATTTGTGACTGAGGATATGATCCATCCTGGAGAACGTTCCATGAGCACTTGAGAAAAATGTGTATTCTGTGGTTTTTGGATGGAATGTCCTATAAATATCAATTAAGTCCATCTTGCTTAATGTATCTTTTAAAGCTTGTGTTTCCTTATTGATTTTCATTTTGGATGATCTGTCCATTGCTGAATGTGGGGTGTTAATGTCCCCTACTATGAATGTGTTACTATTTCCCCTTTTATGGCTGTTAGTATTTGCCTTACGTATTGAGGTGCTCCTCTGTTGGGTGCATAAATATTTACAGTTGTTATATCTTCTTCTTGGTTCAATCCCTTGATCATTATGTAGTTTCCTTCTTTGTCTCTTCTAATAGTCTTTATTTTAAAGTCTACTTTGTCTCATATGAGAATTGCTACTCCAGCTTTCTTTTGGTTTCCATTTGCATGGAATAATTTTTTTTCCGTCCCCTCACGTTCAGTCTGTATGTGCCTCTAGGTCTGAAGAGGGTCTCTTTTTTTGTTGTTGTTTGTTTTTTACATGTTTACTGGAGTAGAGTTGCTTTACAATGGTGTGTTACTTTCTGCTTTAAAACAAAGTTAATCAGTTATACACATACATATGTGCCCATATCTCTTCCCTCTCTCATCTCCCTCCCTCACACCCTCCCTCTCCTACCCCTCCAGGCAGTCACAAAGCACCGAGCTGATCTCCCTGTGCTATGCGGCTGCTTCCCACTAGCTATCTACCTTACGTTTGGTAGTGTATATATGTCCATGCCTCTCTCTCGCTTTGTCACAGCTTCCCCTTCCCCTTCCCGCTCCCCATAGCCTCAAGTCCGTTCTCTAGTAGGTCTGTGTCTTTATTCCTGTCTTACCCCTAGGTTCTTCATGACATTTTCCCCTTAAATTCCATATATATATGTGTTAGCATTCACTATTTGTCTTTCTCTTTCTGACTTACTTCACTCCGTATGACAGACTCTAGGTCCATCCACGTCATTACAAATAGCTCCATTTCGTTTCTTTTTCTGGCTGAGTAACATTCCATTGAATATATGTGCCACATCTTCTTTATCCATTTATCCGATGCAGGACACTCAGTTTGTTTCCATCTCCGGGCTACTGTAAATAGAGCTGCAATGAACATCGTGGTACGTGACTCTTTTGGAATTATGGTCTTCTCAGGGTATATGCCCAGTAGTGGGATTGCTGGGTCCTCTGGTAGTTCTATTTGTAGTTTTGTAAGGAACCTCCAGGCTGTTCTCCACAGTGGCTGTACCAATTCACATTCCCACCATCAGTGCAAGAGGGTTCCCTTTTCTCCCCACCCTCTCCAGCATTTATTGTTTCTAGATTTTTTGAGGATGGCCATTCTGACTGGTGTGAGATGACATCTCATTGTAGTTTTGATTTGCATTTCTCTAATGATTAATGACGTTGAGCATTCTTTCGTGTGTTTGTTGGCAGTCTGTATATCTTCTTTGGAGAAATGTCTATTTAGGTCTTCTGCCCATTTATGGATTGGGTTGTTTGGGTTTTTTTGTTATTGAGCTGCATGAGCAGCTTGTAAATTTTGGAGATTAATCCTTGGTCAGTTGCTTCATTGGCAAATATTTTCTCCCATTCTGGGGGTTCTCTTTTCATCTTGTTTATGGTTTCCTTTGCTGTGCAAAAGCTTTGAAGTTTCACTAGGTCCTATTTGTCTATTGTTGTTTTTATTTCCATTTCTCTAGGAGGTGGGTCAAAAAGGATCTTGCTGTGATTTATGTCATAGAGGGTTCTGCCTATGTTTTCCTCTAAGAGTTTGATAGTTCCTGGCCTTACATTTAGGTCTTTAATCCATTTTGAGCTTATTTTTGTGTATGGTGTTAGGGAGTGATCTAATCTCATACGTTTACATGGACCTGTCCAGTTTTCCCAGCATCACTTATTGAAGAGGCTGTCCTTTCTCCACTGTACATTCCTGCCTCCTTTATCAAAGGTAAGGTGACCGTACGTGCGTGGCTTCATCTCTGGGCTTTCTATCCTGTTCCATTGATCAATGTTTCTGTTTTTGTGCCAGTACCATACTATATTGATTACTGTAGCTTTGTATTATACTCTGAAATCAGGGTGCCTGATTCCTCCAGCTCCGTTTTTCTTCCTCAAATTGCTTTGGCTATTCGGGCTCCTTTGTGTCTCCATACAAATTGTGACATTTTTTGTTCTAGTTCTGTGAAAAATGCCAGTGGTAGTTTGAGAGGGATTGCATTGAATCTGTAGATTGCTTTGCGTAGTAGAGTCATTTTCAAAATGTTGATTCTTCAAATCCAAGAACATGGTATATCTCTCCATCTATTTGTATCATCTTTCATTTCTTCCATAAGTGTCTTATAATTTTCTGCATACAGGTCTTCTGTCTCCTTAGGTAAGTTTATTCCTAGATATTTTATTCTTTTTGTTGCAGTGGTAAATGGGAGTGTTTTCTTGACTTCACTTTCAGATTTTTCATCATTAGTCTATAGGAATGCCAGAGATTTCTGTGCATTAATTTTGTATCCTGCTACTTTACCAAATTCATTGTTTAGCTCTACTGGTTTTCTGGTAACATCTTTAGGATTCTCTATGTATTGTATTATGTCATCTGCAAACCGTGACAGCTTTACTTCTTCTTTTCCGATTTGGATTCCTTTGACTTCCTTTTCTTCTGTGATTGCTGTGAGTAAAACTTCCAAAACTATGGTGAACAAGAGTGGTGAGAGTGGGCAACCTTGTCTTGTTCCTGATCTTAGTGGAAATGCTTTCAGGTTTTCACCATTGAGGACGTTGTTGGCTGTGGGTTTGTCATATATGGCCTTTATTATGTTGAGGAAAGTTCCCTCTATGCCTACTATCTGCAGGGTTTGTTTGTTTTTTTATCATAAATGGGTGTTGAATTTTGTCGAAAGCTGTCTCTGCATCTATTGAGAAGATCCTATGGTTTTTCTCCTTCAATTTGTTAATATGGTGTATCACGTTGATTGATTGCGTGTATTGAAGAATCCTTGTAGTCCTGGAATAAATCCCACTTGATCATGGCGTATGATCCTTTTAATGTGCTGTTGGATTCTCTTTCCTAGTAATTTGTTGAGGAGTTTTGTCTCTATGTTCATCAGTGATATTGGCCTGTAGTTTTCTTCCTTTGTGACATCCTTGTCTGGTTTTGGTATCGGGGTGATGGTGGCCTCGTAGAATGAGTTTGGGAGTGTTCCTCCCTCTGCTATATTTTGGGTGAGTTTGAGAAGGATAGGTATTAACTCTTCTCTAAATGTTTGAAAGAATTCGCCTGTGAAGCCATCTGGTCCTGGGCTTTTGTTTGTTGGAAGATTTTTCATCAGAGTTTCAATTTCAGTGCTTGTCACTGGTCTGTTCATATTTTCTATTTCTTCCTGGTTTACTCTCAGCAGGTTGTGCCTTTCTAAGAATTTGTCCATTTCTTCCAGGTTGTCCATTTTATTGGCATAGAATTGCTTGTTGTAATCTCTCATGATCTTTTGTATTTCTGCAGTGTCAGTTGTTACTTCTCCTTTTTCATTTCTAATTCTATTGATTTGAATCTTCTCCCTTTATTTCTTGATACGTCTGGCTAATAGTTGATCAATTTTGTTTATCTCCTCAAACAACCAGCTTTTAGGTTTATTGACCTCTGCTATCGTTTCAGTCATTTCTTTTTCATTTATTTCTGATCTGATCTTTATGATTTCTTTCCTTCTGCTAACTTTGGGGTTTTTTTCCTGTTCTTCTTTCTCTAATTGCTTTAGGTGCAAGGTTAGGTTATTTTCTCGAGGTGTTTCCCGTTTCTAAAGGTAGGATTGTAGTGCTATGAACTTCCTCCCTCTTAGAACTGCTTTTTCTGCATCCCATAGGTTTGGGGTCGTCGTGTCTCCACTGTCATTTGTTTCTAGGTAGATTTTGATTTCCACAGTGATCACTTAGTTATTAAGTAGTGTATTGTTTAGCCGCCATGTGTTTGTATTTTTTACAGATCTTTTCCTGTAATTGATATCTAGTCTCATAGCATTGTGGTTGGAAAAGATACTTGATACAATTTCTCTTGTCTTAAGTTTACCAAGGCTTCATTTGTGACTGAGGATATGATCCATCCTGGAGAACGTTCCATGAGCACTTGAGAAAAATGTGTATTCTGTGGTTTTTGGATGGAATGTCCTATAAATATCAATTAAGTCCATCTTGCTTAATGTATCTTTTAAAGCTTGTGTTTCCTTATTGATTTTCATTTTGGATGATCTGTCCATTGCTGAATGTGGGGTGTTAATGTCCCCTACTATGAATGTGTTACTATTTCCCCTTTTATGGCTGTTAGTATTTGCCTTACGTATTGAGGTGCTCCTCTGTTGGGTGCATAAATATTTACAGTTGTTATATCTTCTTCTTGGTTCAATCCCTTGATCATTATGTAGTTTCCTTCTTTGTCTCTTCTAATAGTCTTTATTTTAAAGTCTACTTTGTCTCATATGAGAATTGCTACTCCAGCTTTCTTTTGGTTTCCATTTGCATGGAATAATTTTTTTTCCGTCCCCTCACGTTCAGTCTGTATGTGCCTCTAGGTCTGAAGAGGGTCTCTTTTTTTGTTGTTGTTTGTTTTTTACATGTTTACTGGAGTAGAGTTGCTTTACAATGGTGTGTTACTTTCTGCTTTAAAACAAAGTTAATCAGTTATACACATACATATGTGCCCATATCTCTTCCCTCTCTCATCTCCCTCCCTCACACCCTCCCTCTCCTACCCCTCCAGGCAGTCACAAAGCACCGAGCTGATCTCCCTGTGCTATGCGGCTGCTTCCCACTAGCTATCTACCTTACGTTTGGTAGTGTATATATGTCCATGCCTCTCTCTCGCTTTGTCACAGCTTCCCCTTCCCCTTCCCGCTCCCCATAGCCTCAAGTCCGTTCTCTAGTAGGTCTGTGTCTTTATTCCTGTCTTACCCCTAGGTTCTTCATGACATTTTCCCCTTAAATTCCATATATATATGTGTTAGCATTCACTATTTGTCTTTCTCTTTCTGACTTACTTCACTCCGTATGACAGACTCTAGGTCCATCCACGTCATTACAAATAGCTCCATTTCGTTTCTTTTTCTGGCTGAGTAACATTCCATTGAATATATGTGCCACATCTTCTTTATCCATTTATCCGATGCAGGACACTCAGTTTGTTTCCATCTCCGGGCTACTGTAAATAGAGCTGCAATGAACATCGTGGTACGTGACTCTTTTGGAATTATGGTCTTCTCAGGGTATATGCCCAGTAGTGGGATTGCTGGGTCCTCTGGTAGTTCTATTTGTAGTTTTGTAAGGAACCTCCAGGCTGTTCTCCACAGTGGCTGTACCAATTCACATTCCCACCATCAGTGCAAGAGGGTTCCCTTTTCTCCCCACCCTCTCCAGCATTTATTGTTTCTAGATTTTTTGAGGATGGCCATTCTGACTGGTGTGAGATGACATCTCATTGTAGTTTTGATTTGCATTTCTCTAATGATTAATGACGTTGAGCATTCTTTCGTGTGTTTGTTGGCAGTCTGTATATCTTCTTTGGAGAAATGTCTATTTAGGTCTTCTGCCCATTTATGGATTGGGTTGTTTGGGTTTTTTTGTTATTGAGCTGCATGAGCAGCTTGTAAATTTTGGAGATTAATCCTTGGTCAGTTGCTTCATTGGCAAATATTTTCTCCCATTCTGGGGGTTCTCTTTTCATCTTGTTTATGGTTTCCTTTGCTGTGCAAAAGCTTTGAAGTTTCACTAGGTCCTATTTGTCTATTGTTGTTTTTATTTCCATTTCTCTAGGAGGTGGGTCAAAAAGGATCTTGCTGTGATTTATGTCATAGAGGGTTCTGCCTATGTTTTCCTCTAAGAGTTTGATAGTTCCTGGCCTTACATTTAGGTCTTTAATCCATTTTGAGCTTATTTTTGTGTATGGTGTTAGGGAGTGATCTAATCTCATACGTTTACATGGACCTGTCCAGTTTTCCCAGCATCACTTATTGAAGAGGCTGTCCTTTCTCCACTGTACATTCCTGCCTCCTTTATCAAAGGTAAGGTGACCGTACGTGCGTGGCTTCATCTCTGGGCTTTCTATCCTGTTCCATTGATCAATGTTTCTGTTTTTGTGCCAGTACCATACTATATTGATTACTGTAGCTTTGTATTATACTCTGAAATCAGGGTGCCTGATTCCTCCAGCTCCGTTTTTCTTCCTCAAATTGCTTTGGCTATTCGGGCTCCTTTGTGTCTCCATACAAATTGTGACATTTTTTGTTCTAGTTCTGTGAAAAATGCCAGTGGTAGTTTGAGAGGGATTGCATTGAATCTGTAGATTGCTTTGCATAGTAGAGTCATTTTCAAAATGTTGATTCTTCAAATCCAAGAACATGGTATATCTCTCCATCTATTTGTATCATCTTTCATTTCTTCCATAAGTGTCTTATAATTTTCTGCATACAGGTCTTCTGTCTCCTTAGGTAAGTTTATTCCTAGATATTTTATTCTTTTTGTTGCAGTGGTAAATGGGAGTGTTTTCTTGACTTCACTTTCAGATTTTTCATCATTAGTCTATAGGAATGCCAGAGATTTCTGTGCATTAATTTTGTATCCTGCTACTTTACCAAATTCATTGTTTAGCTCTACTGGTTTTCTGGTAACATCTTTAGGATTCTCTATGTATTGTATTATGTCATCTGCAAACCGTGACAGCTTTACTTCTTCTTTTCCGATTTGGATTCCTTTGACTTCCTTTTCTTCTGTGATTGCTGTGAGTAAAACTTCCAAAACTATGGTGAACAAGAGTGGTGAGAGTGGGCAACCTTGTCTTGTTCCTGATCTTAGTGGAAATGCTTTCAGGTTTTCACCATTGAGGACGTTGTTGGCTGTGGGTTTGTCATATATGGCCTTTATTATGTTGAGGAAAGTTCCCTCTATGCCTACTATCTGCAGGGTTTGTTTGTTTGTTTTTATCATAAATGGGTGTTGAATTTTGTCGAAAGCTGTCTCTGCATCTATTGAGAAGATCCTATGGTTTTTCTCCTTCAATTTGTTAATATGGTGTATCACGTTGATTGATTGCGTGTATTGAAGAATCCTTGTAGTCCTGGAATAAATCCCACTTGATCATGGCGTATGATCCTTTTAATGTGCTGTTGGATTCTCTTTCCTAGTAATTTGTTGAGGAGTTTTGTCTCTATGTTCATCAGTGATATTGGCCTGTAGTTTTCTTCCTTTGTGACATCCTTGTCTGGTTTTGGTATCGGGGTGATGGTGGCCTCGTAGAATGAGTTTGGGAGTGTTCCTCCCTCTGCTATATTTTGGGTGAGTTTGAGAAGGATAGGTATTAACTCTTCTCTAAATGTTTGAAAGAATTCGCCTGTGAAGCCATCTGGTCCTGGGCTTTTGTTTGTTGGAAGATTTTTCATCAGAGTTTCAATTTCAGTGCTTGTCACTGGTCTGTTCATATTTTCTATTTCTTCCTGGTTTACTCTCAGCAGGTTGTGCCTTTCTAAGAATTTGTCCATTTCTTCCAGGTTGTCCATTTTATTGGCATAGAATTGCTTGTTGTAATCTCTCATGATCTTTTGTATTTCTGCAGTGTCAGTTGTTACTTCTCCTTTTTCATTTCTAATTCTATTGATTTGAATCTTCTCCCTTTATTTCTTGATACGTCTGGCTAATAGTTGATCAATTTTGTTTATCTCCTCAAACAACCAGCTTTTAGGTTTATTGACCTCTGCTATCGTTTCAGTCATTTCTTTTTCATTTATTTCTGATCTGATCTTTATGATTTCTTTCCTTCTGCTAACTTTGGGGTTTTTTTCCTGTTCTTCTTTCTCTAATTGCTTTAGGTGCAAGGTTAGGTTATTTTCTCGAGGTGTTTCCCGTTTCTAAAGGTAGGATTGTAGTGCTATGAACTTCCTCCCTCTTAGAACTGCTTTTTCTGCATCCCATAGGTTTGGGGTCGTCGTGTCTCCACTGTCATTTGTTTCTAGGTAGATTTTGATTTCCACAGTGATCACTTAGTTATTAAGTAGTGTATTGTTTAGCCGCCATGTGTTTGTATTTTTTACAGATCTTTTCCTGTAATTGATATCTAGTCTCATAGCATTGTGGTTGGAAAAGATACTTGATACAATTTCTCTTGTCTTAAGTTTACCAAGGCTTCATTTGTGACTGAGGATATGATCCATCCTGGAGAACGTTCCATGAGCACTTGAGAAAAATGTGTATTCTGTGGTTTTTGGATGGAATGTCCTATAAATATCAATTAAGTCCATCTTGCTTAATGTATCTTTTAAAGCTTGTGTTTCCTTATTGATTTTCATTTTGGATGATCTGTCCATTGCTGAATGTGGGGTGTTAATGTCCCCTACTATGAATGTGTTACTATTTCCCCTTTTATGGCTGTTAGTATTTGCCTTACGTATTGAGGTGCTCCTCTGTTGGGTGCATAAATATTTACAGTTGTTATATCTTCTTCTTGGTTCAATCCCTTGATCATTATGTAGTTTCCTTCTTTGTCTCTTCTAATAGTCTTTATTTTAAAGTCTACTTTGTCTCATATGAGAATTGCTACTCCAGCTTTCTTTTGGTTTCCATTTGCATGGAATAATTTTTTTTCCGTCCCCTCACGTTCAGTCTGTATGTGCCTCTAGGTCTGAAGAGGGTCTCTTTTTTTGTTGTTGTTTGTTTTTTACATGTTTACTGGAGTAGAGTTGCTTTACAATGGTGTGTTACTTTCTGCTTTAAAACAAAGTTAATCAGTTATACACATACATATGTGCCCATATCTCTTCCCTCTCTCATCTCCCTCCCTCACACCCTCCCTCTCCTACCCCTCCAGGCAGTCACAAAGCACCGAGCTGATCTCCCTGTGCTATGCGGCTGCTTCCCACTAGCTATCTACCTTACGTTTGGTAGTGTATATATGTCCATGCCTCTCTCTCGCTTTGTCACAGCTTCCCCTTCCCCTTCCCGCTCCCCATAGCCTCAAGTCCGTTCTCTAGTAGGTCTGTGTCTTTATTCCTGTCTTACCCCTAGGTTCTTCATGACATTTTCCCCTTAAATTCCATATATATATGTGTTAGCATTCACTATTTGTCTTTCTCTTTCTGACTTACTTCACTCCGTATGACAGACTCTAGGTCCATCCACGTCATTACAAATAGCTCCATTTCGTTTCTTTTTCTGGCTGAGTAACATTCCATTGAATATATGTGCCACATCTTCTTTATCCATTTATCCGATGCAGGACACTCAGTTTGTTTCCATCTCCGGGCTACTGTAAATAGAGCTGCAATGAACATCGTGGTACGTGACTCTTTTGGAATTATGGTCTTCTCAGGGTATATGCCCAGTAGTGGGATTGCTGGGTCCTCTGGTAGTTCTATTTGTAGTTTTGTAAGGAACCTCCAGGCTGTTCTCCACAGTGGCTGTACCAATTCACATTCCCACCATCAGTGCAAGAGGGTTCCCTTTTCTCCCCACCCTCTCCAGCATTTATTGTTTCTAGATTTTTTGAGGATGGCCATTCTGACTGGTGTGAGATGACATCTCATTGTAGTTTTGATTTGCATTTCTCTAATGATTAATGACGTTGAGCATTCTTTCGTGTGTTTGTTGGCAGTCTGTATATCTTCTTTGGAGAAATGTCTATTTAGGTCTTCTGCCCATTTATGGATTGGGTTGTTTGGGTTTTTTTGTTATTGAGCTGCATGAGCAGCTTGTAAATTTTGGAGATTAATCCTTGGTCAGTTGCTTCATTGGCAAATATTTTCTCCCATTCTGGGGGTTCTCTTTTCATCTTGTTTATGGTTTCCTTTGCTGTGCAAAAGCTTTGAAGTTTCACTAGGTCCTATTTGTCTATTGTTGTTTTTATTTCCATTTCTCTAGGAGGTGGGTCAAAAAGGATCTTGCTGTGATTTATGTCATAGAGGGTTCTGCCTATGTTTTCCTCTAAGAGTTTGATAGTTCCTGGCCTTACATTTAGGTCTTTAATCCATTTTGAGCTTATTTTTGTGTATGGTGTTAGGGAGTGATCTAATCTCATACGTTTACATGGACCTGTCCAGTTTTCCCAGCATCACTTATTGAAGAGGCTGTCCTTTCTCCACTGTACATTCCTGCCTCCTTTATCAAAGGTAAGGTGACCGTACGTGCGTGGCTTCATCTCTGGGCTTTCTATCCTGTTCCATTGATCAATGTTTCTGTTTTTGTGCCAGTACCATACTATATTGATTACTGTAGCTTTGTATTATACTCTGAAATCAGGGTGCCTGATTCCTCCAGCTCCGTTTTTCTTCCTCAAATTGCTTTGGCTATTCGGGCTCCTTTGTGTCTCCATACAAATTGTGACATTTTTTGTTCTAGTTCTGTGAAAAATGCCAGTGGTAGTTTGAGAGGGATTGCATTGAATCTGTAGATTGCTTTGCATAGTAGAGTCATTTTCAAAATGTTGATTCTTCAAATCCAAGAACATGGTATATCTCTCCATCTATTTGTATCATCTTTCATTTCTTCCATAAGTGTCTTATAATTTTCTGCATACAGGTCTTCTGTCTCCTTAGGTAAGTTTATTCCTAGATATTTTATTCTTTTTGTTGCAGTGGTAAATGGGAGTGTTTTCTTGACTTCACTTTCAGATTTTTCATCATTAGTCTATAGGAATGCCAGAGATTTCTGTGCATTAATTTTGTATCCTGCTACTTTACCAAATTCATTGTTTAGCTCTACTGGTTTTCTGGTAACATCTTTAGGATTCTCTATGTATTGTATTATGTCATCTGCAAACCGTGACAGCTTTACTTCTTCTTTTCCGATTTGGATTCCTTTGACTTCCTTTTCTTCTGTGATTGCTGTGAGTAAAACTTCCAAAACTATGGTGAACAAGAGTGGTGAGAGTGGGCAACCTTGTCTTGTTCCTGATCTTAGTGGAAATGCTTTCAGGTTTTCACCATTGAGGACGTTGTTGGCTGTGGGTTTGTCATATATGGCCTTTATTATGTTGAGGAAAGTTCCCTCTATGCCTACTATCTGCAGGGTTTGTTTGTTTTTTTTTATCATAAATGGGTGTTGAATTTTGTCGAAAGCTGTCTCTGCATCTATTGAGAAGATCCTATGGTTTTTCTCCTTCAATTTGTTAATATGGTGTATCACGTTGATTGATTGCGTGTATTGAAGAATCCTTGTAGTCCTGGAATAAATCCCACTTGATCATGGCGTATGATCCTTTTAATGTGCTGTTGGATTCTCTTTCCTAGTAATTTGTTGAGGAGTTTTGTCTCTATGTTCATCAGTGATATTGGCCTGTAGTTTTCTTCCTTTGTGACATCCTTGTCTGGTTTTGGTATCGGGGTGATGGTGGCCTCGTAGAATGAGTTTGGGAGTGTTCCTCCCTCTGCTATATTTTGGGTGAGTTTGAGAAGGATAGGTATTAACTCTTCTCTAAATGTTTGAAAGAATTCGCCTGTGAAGCCATCTGGTCCTGGGCTTTTGTTTGTTGGAAGATTTTTCATCAGAGTTTCAATTTCAGTGCTTGTCACTGGTCTGTTCATATTTTCTATTTCTTCCTGGTTTACTCTCAGCAGGTTGTGCCTTTCTAAGAATTTGTCCATTTCTTCCAGGTTGTCCATTTTATTGGCATAGAATTGCTTGTTGTAATCTCTCATGATCTTTTGTATTTCTGCAGTGTCAGTTGTTACTTCTCCTTTTTCATTTCTAATTCTATTGATTTGAATCTTCTCCCTTTATTTCTTGATACGTCTGGCTAATAGTTGATCAATTTTGTTTATCTCCTCAAACAACCAGCTTTTAGGTTTATTGACCTCTGCTATCGTTTCAGTCATTTCTTTTTCATTTATTTCTGATCTGATCTTTATGATTTCTTTCCTTCTGCTAACTTTGGGGTTTTTTTCCTGTTCTTCTTTCTCTAATTGCTTTAGGTGCAAGGTTAGGTTATTTTCTCGAGGTGTTTCCCGTTTCTAAAGGTAGGATTGTAGTGCTATGAACTTCCTCCCTCTTAGAACTGCTTTTTCTGCATCCCATAGGTTTGGGGTCGTCGTGTCTCCACTGTCATTTGTTTCTAGGTAGATTTTGATTTCCACAGTGATCACTTAGTTATTAAGTAGTGTATTGTTTAGCCGCCATGTGTTTGTATTTTTTACAGATCTTTTCCTGTAATTGATATCTAGTCTCATAGCATTGTGGTTGGAAAAGATACTTGATACAATTTCTCTTGTCTTAAGTTTACCAAGGCTTCATTTGTGACTGAGGATATGATCCATCCTGGAGAACGTTCCATGAGCACTTGAGAAAAATGTGTATTCTGTGGTTTTTGGATGGAATGTCCTATAAATATCAATTAAGTCCATCTTGCTTAATGTATCTTTTAAAGCTTGTGTTTCCTTATTGATTTTCATTTTGGATGATCTGTCCATTGCTGAATGTGGGGTGTTAATGTCCCCTACTATGAATGTGTTACTATTTCCCCTTTTATGGCTGTTAGTATTTGCCTTACGTATTGAGGTGCTCCTCTGTTGGGTGCATAAATATTTACAGTTGTTATATCTTCTTCTTGGTTCAATCCCTTGATCATTATGTAGTTTCCTTCTTTGTCTCTTCTAATAGTCTTTATTTTAAAGTCTACTTTGTCTCATATGAGAATTGCTACTCCAGCTTTCTTTTGGTTTCCATTTGCATGGAATAATTTTTTTTCCGTCCCCTCACGTTCAGTCTGTATGTGCCTCTAGGTCTGAAGAGGGTCTCTTTTTTTGTTGTTGTTTGTTTTTTACATGTTTACTGGAGTAGAGTTGCTTTACAATGGTGTGTTACTTTCTGCTTTAAAACAAAGTTAATCAGTTATACACATACATGTGTGCCCATATCTCTTCCCTCTCTCATCTCCCTCCCTCACACCCTCCCTCTCCTACCCCTCCAGGCAGTCACAAAGCACCGAGCTGATCTCCCTGTGCTATGCGGCTGCTTCCCACTAGCTATCTACCTTACGTTTGGTAGTGTATATATGTCCATGCCTCTCTCTCGCTTTGTCACAGCTTCCCCTTCCCCTTCCCGCTCCCCATAGCCTCAAGTCCGTTCTCTAGTAGGTCTGTGTCTTTATTCCTGTCTTACCCCTAGGTTCTTCATGACATTTTCCCCTTAAATTCCATATATATATGTGTTAGCATTCACTATTTGTCTTTCTCTTTCTGACTTACTTCACTCCGTATGACAGACTCTAGGTCCATCCACGTCATTACAAATAGCTCCATTTCGTTTCTTTTTCTGGCTGAGTAACATTCCATTGAATATATGTGCCACATCTTCTTTATCCATTTATCCGATGCAGGACACTCAGTTTGTTTCCATCTCCGGGCTACTGTAAATAGAGCTGCAATGAACATCGTGGTACGTGACTCTTTTGGAATTATGGTCTTCTCAGGGTATATGCCCAGTAGTGGGATTGCTGGGTCCTCTGGTAGTTCTATTTGTAGTTTTGTAAGGAACCTCCAGGCTGTTCTCCACAGTGGCTGTACCAATTCACATTCCCACCATCAGTGCAAGAGGGTTCCCTTTTCTCCCCACCCTCTCCAGCATTTATTGTTTCTAGATTTTTTGAGGATGGCCATTCTGACTGGTGTGAGATGACATCTCATTGTAGTTTTGATTTGCATTTCTCTAATGATTAATGACGTTGAGCATTCTTTCGTGTGTTTGTTGGCAGTCTGTATATCTTCTTTGGAGAAATGTCTATTTAGGTCTTCTGCCCATTTATGGATTGGGTTGTTTGGGTTTTTTTGTTATTGAGCTGCATGAGCAGCTTGTAAATTTTGGAGATTAATCCTTGGTCAGTTGCTTCATTGGCAAATATTTTCTCCCATTCTGGGGGTTCTCTTTTCATCTTGTTTATGGTTTCCTTTGCTGTGCAAAAGCTTTGAAGTTTCACTAGGTCCTATTTGTCTATTGTTGTTTTTATTTCCATTTCTCTAGGAGGTGGGTCAAAAAGGATCTTGCTGTGATTTATGTCATAGAGGGTTCTGCCTATGTTTTCCTCTAAGAGTTTGATAGTTCCTGGCCTTACATTTAGGTCTTTAATCCATTTTGAGCTTATTTTTGTGTATGGTGTTAGGGAGTGATCTAATCTCATACGTTTACATGGACCTGTCCAGTTTTCCCAGCATCACTTATTGAAGAGGCTGTCCTTTCTCCACTGTACATTCCTGCCTCCTTTATCAAAGGTAAGGTGACCGTACGTGCGTGGCTTCATCTCTGGGCTTTCTATCCTGTTCCATTGATCAATGTTTCTGTTTTTGTGCCAGTACCATACTATATTGATTACTGTAGCTTTGTATTATACTCTGAAATCAGGGTGCCTGATTCCTCCAGCTCCGTTTTTCTTCCTCAAATTGCTTTGGCTATTCGGGCTCCTTTGTGTCTCCATACAAATTGTGACATTTTTTGTTCTAGTTCTGTGAAAAATGCCAGTGGTAGTTTGAGAGGGATTGCATTGAATCTGTAGATTGCTTTGCGTAGTAGAGTCATTTTCAAAATGTTGATTCTTCAAATCCAAGAACATGGTATATCTCTCCATCTATTTGTATCATCTTTCATTTCTTCCATAAGTGTCTTATAATTTTCTGCATACAGGTCTTCTGTCTCCTTAGGTAAGTTTATTCCTAGATATTTTATTCTTTTTGTTGCAGTGGTAAATGGGAGTGTTTTCTTGACTTCACTTTCAGATTTTTCATCATTAGTCTATAGGAATGCCAGAGATTTCTGTGCATTAATTTTGTATCCTGCTACTTTACCAAATTCATTGTTTAGCTCTACTGGTTTTCTGGTAACATCTTTAGGATTCTCTATGTATTGTATTATGTCATCTGCAAACCGTGACAGCTTTACTTCTTCTTTTCCGATTTGGATTCCTTTGACTTCCTTTTCTTCTGTGATTGCTGTGAGTAAAACTTCCAAAACTATGGTGAACAAGAGTGGTGAGAGTGGGCAACCTTGTCTTGTTCCTGATCTTAGTGGAAATGCTTTCAGGTTTTCACCATTGAGGACGTTGTTGGCTGTGGGTTTGTCATATATGGCCTTTATTATGTTGAGGAAAGTTCCCTCTATGCCTACTATCTGCAGGGTTTGTTTGTTTTTTTATCATAAATGGGTGTTGAATTTTGTCGAAAGCTGTCTCTGCATCTATTGAGAAGATCCTATGGTTTTTCTCCTTCAATTTGTTAATATGGTGTATCACGTTGATTGATTGCGTGTATTGAAGAATCCTTGTAGTCCTGGAATAAATCCCACTTGATCATGGCGTATGATCCTTTTAATGTGCTGTTGGATTCTCTTTCCTAGTAATTTGTTGAGGAGTTTTGTCTCTATGTTCATCAGTGATATTGGCCTGTAGTTTTCTTCCTTTGTGACATCCTTGTCTGGTTTTGGTATCGGGGTGATGGTGGCCTCGTAGAATGAGTTTGGGAGTGTTCCTCCCTCTGCTATATTTTGGGTGAGTTTGAGAAGGATAGGTATTAACTCTTCTCTAAATGTTTGAAAGAATTCGCCTGTGAAGCCATCTGGTCCTGGGCTTTTGTTTGTTGGAAGATTTTTCATCAGAGTTTCAATTTCAGTGCTTGTCACTGGTCTGTTCATATTTTCTATTTCTTCCTGGTTTACTCTCAGCAGGTTGTGCCTTTCTAAGAATTTGTCCATTTCTTCCAGGTTGTCCATTTTATTGGCATAGAATTGCTTGTTGTAATCTCTCATGATCTTTTGTATTTCTGCAGTGTCAGTTGTTACTTCTCCTTTTTCATTTCTAATTCTATTGATTTGAATCTTCTCCCTTTATTTCTTGATACGTCTGGCTAATAGTTGATCAATTTTGTTTATCTCCTCAAACAACCAGCTTTTAGGTTTATTGACCTCTGCTATCGTTTCAGTCATTTCTTTTTCATTTATTTCTGATCTGATCTTTATGATTTCTTTCCTTCTGCTAACTTTGGGGTTTTTTTCCTGTTCTTCTTTCTCTAATTGCTTTAGGTGCAAGGTTAGGTTATTTTCTCGAGGTGTTTCCCGTTTCTAAAGGTAGGATTGTAGTGCTATGAACTTCCTCCCTCTTAGAACTGCTTTTTCTGCATCCCATAGGTTTGGGGTCGTCGTGTCTCCACTGTCATTTGTTTCTAGGTAGATTTTGATTTCCACAGTGATCACTTAGTTATTAAGTAGTGTATTGTTTAGCCGCCATGTGTTTGTATTTTTTACAGATCTTTTCCTGTAATTGATATCTAGTCTCATAGCATTGTGGTTGGAAAAGATACTTGATACAATTTCTCTTGTCTTAAGTTTACCAAGGCTTCATTTGTGACTGAGGATATGATCCATCCTGGAGAACGTTCCATGAGCACTTGAGAAAAATGTGTATTCTGTGGTTTTTGGATGGAATGTCCTATAAATATCAATTAAGTCCATCTTGCTTAATGTATCTTTTAAAGCTTGTGTTTCCTTATTGATTTTCATTTTGGATGATCTGTCCATTGCTGAATGTGGGGTGTTAATGTCCCCTACTATGAATGTGTTACTATTTCCCCTTTTATGGCTGTTAGTATTTGCCTTACGTATTGAGGTGCTCCTCTGTTGGGTGCATAAATATTTACAGTTGTTATATCTTCTTCTTGGTTCAATCCCTTGATCATTATGTAGTTTCCTTCTTTGTCTCTTCTAATAGTCTTTATTTTAAAGTCTACTTTGTCTCATATGAGAATTGCTACTCCAGCTTTCTTTTGGTTTCCATTTGCATGGAATAATTTTTTTTCCGTCCCCTCACGTTCAGTCTGTATGTGCCTCTAGGTCTGAAGAGGGTCTCTTTTTTTGTTGTTGTTTGTTTTTTACATGTTTACTGGAGTAGAGTTGCTTTACAATGGTGTGTTACTTTCTGCTTTAAAACAAAGTTAATCAGTTATACACATACATATGTGCCCATATCTCTTCCCTCTCTCATCTCCCTCCCTCACACCCTCCCTCTCCTACCCCTCCAGGCAGTCACAAAGCACCGAGCTGATCTCCCTGTGCTATGCGGCTGCTTCCCACTAGCTATCTACCTTACGTTTGGTAGTGTATATATGTCCATGCCTCTCTCTCGCTTTGTCACAGCTTCCCCTTCCCCTTCCCGCTCCCCATAGCCTCAAGTCCGTTCTCTAGTAGGTCTGTGTCTTTATTCCTGTCTTACCCCTAGGTTCTTCATGACATTTTCCCCTTAAATTCCATATATATATGTGTTAGCATTCACTATTTGTCTTTCTCTTTCTGACTTACTTCACTCCGTATGACAGACTCTAGGTCCATCCACGTCATTACAAATAGCTCCATTTCGTTTCTTTTTCTGGCTGAGTAACATTCCATTGAATATATGTGCCACATCTTCTTTATCCATTTATCCGATGCAGGACACTCAGTTTGTTTCCATCTCCGGGCTACTGTAAATAGAGCTGCAATGAACATCGTGGTACGTGACTCTTTTGGAATTATGGTCTTCTCAGGGTATATGCCCAGTAGTGGGATTGCTGGGTCCTCTGGTAGTTCTATTTGTAGTTTTGTAAGGAACCTCCAGGCTGTTCTCCACAGTGGCTGTACCAATTCACATTCCCACCATCAGTGCAAGAGGGTTCCCTTTTCTCCCCACCCTCTCCAGCATTTATTGTTTCTAGATTTTTTGAGGATGGCCATTCTGACTGGTGTGAGATGACATCTCATTGTAGTTTTGATTTGCATTTCTCTAATGATTAATGACGTTGAGCATTCTTTCGTGTGTTTGTTGGCAGTCTGTATATCTTCTTTGGAGAAATGTCTATTTAGGTCTTCTGCCCATTTATGGATTGGGTTGTTTGGGTTTTTTTGTTATTGAGCTGCATGAGCAGCTTGTAAATTTTGGAGATTAATCCTTGGTCAGTTGCTTCATTGGCAAATATTTTCTCCCATTCTGGGGGTTCTCTTTTCATCTTGTTTATGGTTTCCTTTGCTGTGCAAAAGCTTTGAAGTTTCACTAGGTCCTATTTGTCTATTGTTGTTTTTATTTCCATTTCTCTAGGAGGTGGGTCAAAAAGGATCTTGCTGTGATTTATGTCATAGAGGGTTCTGCCTATGTTTTCCTCTAAGAGTTTGATAGTTCCTGGCCTTACATTTAGGTCTTTAATCCATTTTGAGCTTATTTTTGTGTATGGTGTTAGGGAGTGATCTAATCTCATACGTTTACATGGACCTGTCCAGTTTTCCCAGCATCACTTATTGAAGAGGCTGTCCTTTCTCCACTGTACATTCCTGCCTCCTTTATCAAAGGTAAGGTGACCGTACGTGCGTGGCTTCATCTCTGGGCTTTCTATCCTGTTCCATTGATCAATGTTTCTGTTTTTGTGCCAGTACCATACTATATTGATTACTGTAGCTTTGTATTATACTCTGAAATCAGGGTGCCTGATTCCTCCAGCTCCGTTTTTCTTCCTCAAATTGCTTTGGCTATTCGGGCTCCTTTGTGTCTCCATACAAATTGTGACATTTTTTGTTCTAGTTCTGTGAAAAATGCCAGTGGTAGTTTGAGAGGGATTGCATTGAATCTGTAGATTGCTTTGCGTAGTAGAGTCATTTTCAAAATGTTGATTCTTCAAATCCAAGAACATGGCATATCTCTCCATCTATTTGTATCATCTTTCATTTCTTCCATAAGTGTCTTATAATTTTCTGCATACAGGTCTTCTGTCTCCTTAGGTAAGTTTATTCCTAGATATTTTATTCTTTTTGTTGCAGTGGTAAATGGGAGTGTTTTCTTGACTTCACTTTCAGATTTTTCATCATTAGTCTATAGGAATGCCAGAGATTTCTGTGCATTAATTTTGTATCCTGCTACTTTACCAAATTCATTGTTTAGCTCTACTGGTTTTCTGGTAACATCTTTAGGATTCTCTATGTATTGTATTATGTCATCTGCAAACCGTGACAGCTTTACTTCTTCTTTTCCGATTTGGATTCCTTTGACTTCCTTTTCTTCTGTGATTGCTGTGAGTAAAACTTCCAAAACTATGGTGAACAAGAGTGGTGAGAGTGGGCAACCTTGTCTTGTTCCTGATCTTAGTGGAAATGCTTTCAGGTTTTCACCATTGAGGACGTTGTTGGCTGTGGGTTTGTCATATATGGCCTTTATTATGTTGAGGAAAGTTCCCTCTATGCCTACTATCTGCAGGGTTTGTTTGTTTTTTTTATCATAAATGGGTGTTGAATTTTGTCGAAAGCTGTCTCTGCATCTATTGAGAAGATCCTATGGTTTTTCTCCTTCAATTTGTTAATATGGTGTATCACGTTGATTGATTGCGTGTATTGAAGAATCCTTGTAGTCCTGGAATAAATCCCACTTGATCATGGCGTATGATCCTTTTAATGTGCTGTTGGATTCTCTTTCCTAGTAATTTGTTGAGGAGTTTTGTCTCTATGTTCATCAGTGATATTGGCCTGTAGTTTTCTTCCTTTGTGACATCCTTGTCTGGTTTTGGTATCGGGGTGATGGTGGCCTCGTAGAATGAGTTTGGGAGTGTTCCTCCCTCTGCTATATTTTGGGTGAGTTTGAGAAGGATAGGTATTAACTCTTCTCTAAATGTTTGAAAGAATTCGCCTGTGAAGCCATCTGGTCCTGGGCTTTTGTTTGTTGGAAGATTTTTCATCAGAGTTTCAATTTCAGTGCTTGTCACTGGTCTGTTCATATTTTCTATTTCTTCCTGGTTTACTCTCAGCAGGTTGTGCCTTTCTAAGAATTTGTCCATTTCTTCCAGGTTGTCCATTTTATTGGCATAGAATTGCTTGTTGTAATCTCTCATGATCTTTTGTATTTCTGCAGTGTCAGTTGTTACTTCTCCTTTTTCATTTCTAATTCTATTGATTTGAATCTTCTCCCTTTATTTCTTGATACGTCTGGCTAATAGTTGATCAATTTTGTTTATCTCCTCAAACAACCAGCTTTTAGGTTTATTGACCTCTGCTATCGTTTCAGTCATTTCTTTTTCATTTATTTCTGATCTGATCTTTATGATTTCTTTCCTTCTGCTAACTTTGGGGTTTTTTTCCTGTTCTTCTTTCTCTAATTGCTTTAGGTGCAAGGTTAGGTTATTTTCTCGAGGTGTTTCCCGTTTCTAAAGGTAGGATTGTAGTGCTATGAACTTCCTCCCTCTTAGAACTGCTTTTTCTGCATCCCATAGGTTTGGGGTCGTCGTGTCTCCACTGTCATTTGTTTCTAGGTAGATTTTGATTTCCACAGTGATCACTTAGTTATTAAGTAGTGTATTGTTTAGCCGCCATGTGTTTGTATTTTTTACAGATCTTTTCCTGTAATTGATATCTAGTCTCATAGCATTGTGGTTGGAAAAGATACTTGATACAATTTCTCTTGTCTTAAGTTTACCAAGGCTTCATTTGTGACTGAGGATATGATCCATCCTGGAGAACGTTCCATGAGCACTTGAGAAAAATGTGTATTCTGTGGTTTTTGGATGGAATGTCCTATAAATATCAATTAAGTCCATCTTGCTTAATGTATCTTTTAAAGCTTGTGTTTCCTTATTGATTTTCATTTTGGATGATCTGTCCATTGCTGAATGTGGGGTGTTAATGTCCCCTACTATGAATGTGTTACTATTTCCCCTTTTATGGCTGTTAGTATTTGCCTTACGTATTGAGGTGCTCCTCTGTTGGGTGCATAAATATTTACAGTTGTTATATCTTCTTCTTGGTTCAATCCCTTGATCATTATGTAGTTTCCTTCTTTGTCTCTTCTAATAGTCTTTATTTTAAAGTCTACTTTGTCTCATATGAGAATTGCTACTCCAGCTTTCTTTTGGTTTCCATTTGCATGGAATAATTTTTTTTCCGTCCCCTCACGTTCAGTCTGTATGTGCCTCTAGGTCTGAAGAGGGTCTCTTTTTTTGTTGTTGTTTGTTTTTTACATGTTTACTGGAGTAGAGTTGCTTTACAATGGTGTGTTACTTTCTGCTTTAAAACAAAGTTAATCAGTTATACACATACATATGTGCCCATATCTCTTCCCTCTCTCATCTCCCTCCCTCACACCCTCCCTCTCCTACCCCTCCAGGCAGTCACAAAGCACCGAGCTGATCTCCCTGTGCTATGCGGCTGCTTCCCACTAGCTATCTACCTTACGTTTGGTAGTGTATATATGTCCATGCCTCTCTCTCGCTTTGTCACAGCTTCCCCTTCCCCTTCCCGCTCCCCATAGCCTCAAGTCCGTTCTCTAGTAGGTCTGTGTCTTTATTCCTGTCTTACCCCTAGGTTCTTCATGACATTTTCCCCTTAAATTCCATATATATATGTGTTAGCATTCACTATTTGTCTTTCTCTTTCTGACTTACTTCACTCCGTATGACAGACTCTAGGTCCATCCACGTCATTACAAATAGCTCCATTTCGTTTCTTTTTCTGGCTGAGTAACATTCCATTGAATATATGTGCCACATCTTCTTTATCCATTTATCCGATGCAGGACACTCAGTTTGTTTCCATCTCCGGGCTACTGTAAATAGAGCTGCAATGAACATCGTGGTACGTGACTCTTTTGGAATTATGGTCTTCTCAGGGTATATGCCCAGTAGTGGGATTGCTGGGTCCTCTGGTAGTTCTATTTGTAGTTTTGTAAGGAACCTCCAGGCTGTTCTCCACAGTGGCTGTACCAATTCACATTCCCACCATCAGTGCAAGAGGGTTCCCTTTTCTCCCCACCCTCTCCAGCATTTATTGTTTCTAGATTTTTTGAGGATGGCCATTCTGACTGGTGTGAGATGACATCTCATTGTAGTTTTGATTTGCATTTCTCTAATGATTAATGACGTTGAGCATTCTTTCGTGTGTTTGTTGGCAGTCTGTATATCTTCTTTGGAGAAATGTCTATTTAGGTCTTCTGCCCATTTATGGATTGGGTTGTTTGGGTTTTTTTGTTATTGAGCTGCATGAGCAGCTTGTAAATTTTGGAGATTAATCCTTGGTCAGTTGCTTCATTGGCAAATATTTTCTCCCATTCTGGGGGTTCTCTTTTCATCTTGTTTATGGTTTCCTTTGCTGTGCAAAAGCTTTGAAGTTTCACTAGGTCCTATTTGTCTATTGTTGTTTTTATTTCCATTTCTCTAGGAGGTGGGTCAAAAAGGATCTTGCTGTGATTTATGTCATAGAGGGTTCTGCCTATGTTTTCCTCTAAGAGTTTGATAGTTCCTGGCCTTACATTTAGGTCTTTAATCCATTTTGAGCTTATTTTTGTGTATGGTGTTAGGGAGTGATCTAATCTCATACGTTTACATGGACCTGTCCAGTTTTCCCAGCATCACTTATTGAAGAGGCTGTCCTTTCTCCACTGTACATTCCTGCCTCCTTTATCAAAGGTAAGGTGACCGTACGTGCGTGGCTTCATCTCTGGGCTTTCTATCCTGTTCCATTGATCAATGTTTCTGTTTTTGTGCCAGTACCATACTATATTGATTACTGTAGCTTTGTATTATACTCTGAAATCAGGGTGCCTGATTCCTCCAGCTCCGTTTTTCTTCCTCAAATTGCTTTGGCTATTCGGGCTCCTTTGTGTCTCCATACAAATTGTGACATTTTTTGTTCTAGTTCTGTGAAAAATGCCAGTGGTAGTTTGAGAGGGATTGCATTGAATCTGTAGATTGCTTTGCGTAGTAGAGTCATTTTCAAAATGTTGATTCTTCAAATCCAAGAACATGGTATATCTCTCCATCTATTTGTATCATCTTTCATTTCTTCCATAAGTGTCTTATAATTTTCTGCATACAGGTCTTCTGTCTCCTTAGGTAAGTTTATTCCTAGATATTTTATTCTTTTTGTTGCAGTGGTAAATGGGAGTGTTTTCTTGACTTCACTTTCAGATTTTTCATCATTAGTCTATAGGAATGCCAGAGATTTCTGTGCATTAATTTTGTATCCTGCTACTTTACCAAATTCATTGTTTAGCTCTACTGGTTTTCTGGTAACATCTTTAGGATTCTCTATGTATTGTATTATGTCATCTGCAAACCGTGACAGCTTTACTTCTTCTTTTCCGATTTGGATTCCTTTGACTTCCTTTTCTTCTGTGATTGCTGTGAGTAAAACTTCCAAAACTATGGTGAACAAGAGTGGTGAGAGTGGGCAACCTTGTCTTGTTCCTGATCTTAGTGGAAATGCTTTCAGGTTTTCACCATTGAGGACGTTGTTGGCTGTGGGTTTGTCATATATGGCCTTTATTATGTTGAGGAAAGTTCCCTCTATGCCTACTATCTGCAGGGTTTGTTTGTTTTTTTATCATAAATGGGTGTTGAATTTTGTCGAAAGCTGTCTCTGCATCTATTGAGAAGATCCTATGGTTTTTCTCCTTCAATTTGTTAATATGGTGTATCACGTTGATTGATTGCGTGTATTGAAGAATCCTTGTAGTCCTGGAATAAATCCCACTTGATCATGGCGTATGATCCTTTTAATGTGCTGTTGGATTCTCTTTCCTAGTAATTTGTTGAGGAGTTTTGTCTCTATGTTCATCAGTGATATTGGCCTGTAGTTTTCTTCCTTTGTGACATCCTTGTCTGGTTTTGGTATCGGGGTGATGGTGGCCTCGTAGAATGAGTTTGGGAGTGTTCCTCCCTCTGCTATATTTTGGGTGAGTTTGAGAAGGATAGGTATTAACTCTTCTCTAAATGTTTGAAAGAATTCGCCTGTGAAGCCATCTGGTCCTGGGCTTTTGTTTGTTGGAAGATTTTTCATCAGAGTTTCAATTTCAGTGCTTGTCACTGGTCTGTTCATATTTTCTATTTCTTCCTGGTTTACTCTCAGCAGGTTGTGCCTTTCTAAGAATTTGTCCATTTCTTCCAGGTTGTCCATTTTATTGGCATAGAATTGCTTGTTGTAATCTCTCATGATCTTTTGTATTTCTGCAGTGTCAGTTGTTACTTCTCCTTTTTCATTTCTAATTCTATTGATTTGAATCTTCTCCCTTTATTTCTTGATACGTCTGGCTAATAGTTGATCAATTTTGTTTATCTCCTCAAACAACCAGCTTTTAGGTTTATTGACCTCTGCTATCGTTTCAGTCATTTCTTTTTCATTTATTTCTGATCTGATCTTTATGATTTCTTTCCTTCTGCTAACTTTGGGGTTTTTTTCCTGTTCTTCTTTCTCTAATTGCTTTAGGTGCAAGGTTAGGTTATTTTCTCGAGGTGTTTCCCGTTTCTAAAGGTAGGATTGTAGTGCTATGAACTTCCTCCCTCTTAGAACTGCTTTTTCTGCATCCCATAGGTTTGGGGTCGTCGTGTCTCCACTGTCATTTGTTTCTAGGTAGATTTTGATTTCCACAGTGATCACTTAGTTATTAAGTAGTGTATTGTTTAGCCGCCATGTGTTTGTATTTTTTACAGATCTTTTCCTGTAATTGATATCTAGTCTCATAGCATTGTGGTTGGAAAAGATACTTGATACAATTTCTCTTGTCTTAAGTTTACCAAGGCTTCATTTGTGACTGAGGATATGATCCATCCTGGAGAACGTTCCATGAGCACTTGAGAAAAATGTGTATTCTGTGGTTTTTGGATGGAATGTCCTATAAATATCAATTAAGTCCATCTTGCTTAATGTATCTTTTAAAGCTTGTGTTTCCTTATTGATTTTCATTTTGGATGATCTGTCCATTGCTGAATGTGGGGTGTTAATGTCCCCTACTATGAATGTGTTACTATTTCCCCTTTTATGGCTGTTAGTATTTGCCTTACGTATTGAGGTGCTCCTCTGTTGGGTGCATAAATATTTACAGTTGTTATATCTTCTTCTTGGTTCAATCCCTTGATCATTATGTAGTTTCCTTCTTTGTCTCTTCTAATAGTCTTTATTTTAAAGTCTACTTTGTCTCATATGAGAATTGCTACTCCAGCTTTCTTTTGGTTTCCATTTGCATGGAATAATTTTTTTTCCGTCCCCTCACGTTCAGTCTGTATGTGCCTCTAGGTCTGAAGAGGGTCTCTTTTTTTGTTGTTGTTTGTTTTTTACATGTTTACTGGAGTAGAGTTGCTTTACAATGGTGTGTTACTTTCTGCTTTAAAACAAAGTTAATCAGTTATACACATACATGTGTGCCCATATCTCTTCCCTCTCTCATCTCCCTCCCTCACACCCTCCCTCTCCTACCCCTCCAGGCAGTCACAAAGCACCGAGCTGATCTCCCTGTGCTATGCGGCTGCTTCCCACTAGCTATCTACCTTACGTTTGGTAGTGTATATATGTCCATGCCTCTCTCTCGCTTTGTCACAGCTTCCCCTTCCCCTTCCCGCTCCCCATAGCCTCAAGTCCGTTCTCTAGTAGGTCTGTGTCTTTATTCCTGTCTTACCCCTAGGTTCTTCATGACATTTTCCCCTTAAATTCCATATATATATGTGTTAGCATTCACTATTTGTCTTTCTCTTTCTGACTTACTTCACTCCGTATGACAGACTCTAGGTCCATCCACGTCATTACAAATAGCTCCATTTCGTTTCTTTTTCTGGCTGAGTAACATTCCATTGAATATATGTGCCACATCTTCTTTATCCATTTATCCGATGCAGGACACTCAGTTTGTTTCCATCTCCGGGCTACTGTAAATAGAGCTGCAATGAACATCGTGGTACGTGACTCTTTTGGAATTATGGTCTTCTCAGGGTATATGCCCAGTAGTGGGATTGCTGGGTCCTCTGGTAGTTCTATTTGTAGTTTTGTAAGGAACCTCCAGGCTGTTCTCCACAGTGGCTGTACCAATTCACATTCCCACCATCAGTGCAAGAGGGTTCCCTTTTCTCCCCACCCTCTCCAGCATTTATTGTTTCTAGATTTTTTGAGGATGGCCATTCTGACTGGTGTGAGATGACATCTCATTGTAGTTTTGATTTGCATTTCTCTAATGATTAATGACGTTGAGCATTCTTTCGTGTGTTTGTTGGCAGTCTGTATATCTTCTTTGGAGAAATGTCTATTTAGGTCTTCTGCCCATTTATGGATTGGGTTGTTTGGGTTTTTTTGTTATTGAGCTGCATGAGCAGCTTGTAAATTTTGGAGATTAATCCTTGGTCAGTTGCTTCATTGGCAAATATTTTCTCCCATTCTGGGGGTTCTCTTTTCATCTTGTTTATGGTTTCCTTTGCTGTGCAAAAGCTTTGAAGTTTCACTAGGTCCTATTTGTCTATTGTTGTTTTTATTTCCATTTCTCTAGGAGGTGGGTCAAAAAGGATCTTGCTGTGATTTATGTCATAGAGGGTTCTGCCTATGTTTTCCTCTAAGAGTTTGATAGTTCCTGGCCTTACATTTAGGTCTTTAATCCATTTTGAGCTTATTTTTGTGTATGGTGTTAGGGAGTGATCTAATCTCATACGTTTACATGGACCTGTCCAGTTTTCCCAGCATCACTTATTGAAGAGGCTGTCCTTTCTCCACTGTACATTCCTGCCTCCTTTATCAAAGGTAAGGTGACCGTACGTGCGTGGCTTCATCTCTGGGCTTTCTATCCTGTTCCATTGATCAATGTTTCTGTTTTTGTGCCAGTACCATACTATATTGATTACTGTAGCTTTGTATTATACTCTGAAATCAGGGTGCCTGATTCCTCCAGCTCCGTTTTTCTTCCTCAAATTGCTTTGGCTATTCGGGCTCCTTTGTGTCTCCATACAAATTGTGACATTTTTTGTTCTAGTTCTGTGAAAAATGCCAGTGGTAGTTTGAGAGGGATTGCATTGAATCTGTAGATTGCTTTGCGTAGTAGAGTCATTTTCAAAATGTTGATTCTTCAAATCCAAGAACATGGTATATCTCTCCATCTATTTGTATCATCTTTCATTTCTTCCATAAGTGTCTTATAATTTTCTGCATACAGGTCTTCTGTCTCCTTAGGTAAGTTTATTCCTAGATATTTTATTCTTTTTGTTGCAGTGGTAAATGGGAGTGTTTTCTTGACTTCACTTTCAGATTTTTCATCATTAGTCTATAGGAATGCCAGAGATTTCTGTGCATTAATTTTGTATCCTGCTACTTTACCAAATTCATTGTTTAGCTCTACTGGTTTTCTGGTAACATCTTTAGGATTCTCTATGTATTGTATTATGTCATCTGCAAACCGTGACAGCTTTACTTCTTCTTTTCCGATTTGGATTCCTTTGACTTCCTTTTCTTCTGTGATTGCTGTGAGTAAAACTTCCAAAACTATGGTGAACAAGAGTGGTGAGAGTGGGCAACCTTGTCTTGTTCCTGATCTTAGTGGAAATGCTTTCAGGTTTTCACCATTGAGGACGTTGTTGGCTGTGGGTTTGTCATATATGGCCTTTATTATGTTGAGGAAAGTTCCCTCTATGCCTACTATCTGCAGGGTTTGTTTGTTTTTTTATCATAAATGGGTGTTGAATTTTGTCGAAAGCTGTCTCTGCATCTATTGAGAAGATCCTATGGTTTTTCTCCTTCAATTTGTTAATATGGTGTATCACGTTGATTGATTGCGTGTATTGAAGAATCCTTGTAGTCCTGGAATAAATCCCACTTGATCATGGCGTATGATCCTTTTAATGTGCTGTTGGATTCTCTTTCCTAGTAATTTGTTGAGGAGTTTTGTCTCTATGTTCATCAGTGATATTGGCCTGTAGTTTTCTTCCTTTGTGACATCCTTGTCTGGTTTTGGTATCGGGGTGATGGTGGCCTCGTAGAATGAGTTTGGGAGTGTTCCTCCCTCTGCTATATTTTGGGTGAGTTTGAGAAGGATAGGTATTAACTCTTCTCTAAATGTTTGAAAGAATTCGCCTGTGAAGCCATCTGGTCCTGGGCTTTTGTTTGTTGGAAGATTTTTCATCAGAGTTTCAATTTCAGTGCTTGTCACTGGTCTGTTCATATTTTCTATTTCTTCCTGGTTTACTCTCAGCAGGTTGTGCCTTTCTAAGAATTTGTCCATTTCTTCCAGGTTGTCCATTTTATTGGCATAGAATTGCTTGTTGTAATCTCTCATGATCTTTTGTATTTCTGCAGTGTCAGTTGTTACTTCTCCTTTTTCATTTCTAATTCTATTGATTTGAATCTTCTCCCTTTATTTCTTGATACGTCTGGCTAATAGTTGATCAATTTTGTTTATCTCCTCAAACAACCAGCTTTTAGGTTTATTGACCTCTGCTATCGTTTCAGTCATTTCTTTTTCATTTATTTCTGATCTGATCTTTATGATTTCTTTCCTTCTGCTAACTTTGGGGTTTTTTTCCTGTTCTTCTTTCTCTAATTGCTTTAGGTGCAAGGTTAGGTTATTTTCTCGAGGTGTTTCCCGTTTCTAAAGGTAGGATTGTAGTGCTATGAACTTCCTCCCTCTTAGAACTGCTTTTTCTGCATCCCATAGGTTTGGGGTCGTCGTGTCTCCACTGTCATTTGTTTCTAGGTAGATTTTGATTTCCACAGTGATCACTTAGTTATTAAGTAGTGTATTGTTTAGCCGCCATGTGTTTGTATTTTTTACAGATCTTTTCCTGTAATTGATATCTAGTCTCATAGCATTGTGGTTGGAAAAGATACTTGATACAATTTCTCTTGTCTTAAGTTTACCAAGGCTTCATTTGTGACTGAGGATATGATCCATCCTGGAGAACGTTCCATGAGCACTTGAGAAAAATGTGTATTCTGTGGTTTTTGGATGGAATGTCCTATAAATATCAATTAAGTCCATCTTGCTTAATGTATCTTTTAAAGCTTGTGTTTCCTTATTGATTTTCATTTTGGATGATCTGTCCATTGCTGAATGTGGGGTGTTAATGTCCCCTACTATGAATGTGTTACTATTTCCCCTTTTATGGCTGTTAGTATTTGCCTTACGTATTGAGGTGCTCCTCTGTTGGGTGCATAAATATTTACAGTTGTTATATCTTCTTCTTGGTTCAATCCCTTGATCATTATGTAGTTTCCTTCTTTGTCTCTTCTAATAGTCTTTATTTTAAAGTCTACTTTGTCTCATATGAGAATTGCTACTCCAGCTTTCTTTTGGTTTCCATTTGCATGGAATAATTTTTTTTCCGTCCCCTCACGTTCAGTCTGTATGTGCCTCTAGGTCTGAAGAGGGTCTCTTTTTTTGTTGTTGTTTGTTTTTTACATGTTTACTGGAGTAGAGTTGCTTTACAATGGTGTGTTACTTTCTGCTTTAAAACAAAGTTAATCAGTTATACACATACATATGTGCCCATATCTCTTCCCTCTCTCATCTCCCTCCCTCACACCCTCCCTCTCCTACCCCTCCAGGCAGTCACAAAGCACCGAGCTGATCTCCCTGTGCTATGCGGCTGCTTCCCACTAGCTATCTACCTTACGTTTGGTAGTGTATATATGTCCATGCCTCTCTCTCGCTTTGTCACAGCTTCCCCTTCCCCTTCCCGCTCCCCATAGCCTCAAGTCCGTTCTCTAGTAGGTCTGTGTCTTTATTCCTGTCTTACCCCTAGGTTCTTCATGACATTTTCCCCTTAAATTCCATATATATATGTGTTAGCATTCACTATTTGTCTTTCTCTTTCTGACTTACTTCACTCCGTATGACAGACTCTAGGTCCATCCACGTCATTACAAATAGCTCCATTTCGTTTCTTTTTCTGGCTGAGTAACATTCCATTGAATATATGTGCCACATCTTCTTTATCCATTTATCCGATGCAGGACACTCAGTTTGTTTCCATCTCCGGGCTACTGTAAATAGAGCTGCAATGAACATCGTGGTACGTGACTCTTTTGGAATTATGGTCTTCTCAGGGTATATGCCCAGTAGTGGGATTGCTGGGTCCTCTGGTAGTTCTATTTGTAGTTTTGTAAGGAACCTCCAGGCTGTTCTCCACAGTGGCTGTACCAATTCACATTCCCACCATCAGTGCAAGAGGGTTCCCTTTTCTCCCCACCCTCTCCAGCATTTATTGTTTCTAGATTTTTTGAGGATGGCCATTCTGACTGGTGTGAGATGACATCTCATTGTAGTTTTGATTTGCATTTCTCTAATGATTAATGACGTTGAGCATTCTTTCGTGTGTTTGTTGGCAGTCTGTATATCTTCTTTGGAGAAATGTCTATTTAGGTCTTCTGCCCATTTATGGATTGGGTTGTTTGGGTTTTTTTGTTATTGAGCTGCATGAGCAGCTTGTAAATTTTGGAGATTAATCCTTGGTCAGTTGCTTCATTGGCAAATATTTTCTCCCATTCTGGGGGTTCTCTTTTCATCTTGTTTATGGTTTCCTTTGCTGTGCAAAAGCTTTGAAGTTTCACTAGGTCCTATTTGTCTATTGTTGTTTTTATTTCCATTTCTCTAGGAGGTGGGTCAAAAAGGATCTTGCTGTGATTTATGTCATAGAGGGTTCTGCCTATGTTTTCCTCTAAGAGTTTGATAGTTCCTGGCCTTACATTTAGGTCTTTAATCCATTTTGAGCTTATTTTTGTGTATGGTGTTAGGGAGTGATCTAATCTCATACGTTTACATGGACCTGTCCAGTTTTCCCAGCATCACTTATTGAAGAGGCTGTCCTTTCTCCACTGTACATTCCTGCCTCCTTTATCAAAGGTAAGGTGACCGTACGTGCGTGGCTTCATCTCTGGGCTTTCTATCCTGTTCCATTGATCAATGTTTCTGTTTTTGTGCCAGTACCATACTATATTGATTACTGTAGCTTTGTATTATACTCTGAAATCAGGGTGCCTGATTCCTCCAGCTCCGTTTTTCTTCCTCAAATTGCTTTGGCTATTCGGGCTCCTTTGTGTCTCCATACAAATTGTGACATTTTTTGTTCTAGTTCTGTGAAAAATGCCAGTGGTAGTTTGAGAGGGATTGCATTGAATCTGTAGATTGCTTTGCGTAGTAGAGTCATTTTCAAAATGTTGATTCTTCAAATCCAAGAACATGGTATATCTCTCCATCTATTTGTATCATCTTTCATTTCTTCCATAAGTGTCTTATAATTTTCTGCATACAGGTCTTCTGTCTCCTTAGGTAAGTTTATTCCTAGATATTTTATTCTTTTTGTTGCAGTGGTAAATGGGAGTGTTTTCTTGACTTCACTTTCAGATTTTTCATCATTAGTCTATAGGAATGCCAGAGATTTCTGTGCATTAATTTTGTATCCTGCTACTTTACCAAATTCATTGTTTAGCTCTACTGGTTTTCTGGTAACATCTTTAGGATTCTCTATGTATTGTATTATGTCATCTGCAAACCGTGACAGCTTTACTTCTTCTTTTCCGATTTGGATTCCTTTGACTTCCTTTTCTTCTGTGATTGCTGTGAGTAAAACTTCCAAAACTATGGTGAACAAGAGTGGTGAGAGTGGGCAACCTTGTCTTGTTCCTGATCTTAGTGGAAATGCTTTCAGGTTTTCACCATTGAGGACGTTGTTGGCTGTGGGTTTGTCATATATGGCCTTTATTATGTTGAGGAAAGTTCCCTCTATGCCTACTATCTGCAGGGTTTGTTTGTTTTTTTATCATAAATGGGTGTTGAATTTTGTCGAAAGCTGTCTCTGCATCTATTGAGAAGATCCTATGGTTTTTCTCCTTCAATTTGTTAATATGGTGTATCACGTTGATTGATTGCGTGTATTGAAGAATCCTTGTAGTCCTGGAATAAATCCCACTTGATCATGGCGTATGATCCTTTTAATGTGCTGTTGGATTCTCTTTCCTAGTAATTTGTTGAGGAGTTTTGTCTCTATGTTCATCAGTGATATTGGCCTGTAGTTTTCTTCCTTTGTGACATCCTTGTCTGGTTTTGGTATCGGGGTGAT
The DNA here is from genome assembly GCF_964165515.1 of Mesoplodon bidens. Lineage (NCBI taxonomy): Eukaryota > Metazoa > Chordata > Mammalia > Artiodactyla > Ziphiidae > Mesoplodon > Mesoplodon bidens. The sequence goes on from NW_027671897.1 coordinate 84,465, forward strand.
GGTGGCCTCGTAGAATGAGTTTGGGAGTGTTCCTCCCTCTGCTATATTTTGGGTGAGTTTGAGAAGGATAGGTATTAACTCTTCTCTAAATGTTTGAAAGAATTCGCCTGTGAAGCCATCTGGTCCTGGGCTTTTGTTTGTTGGAAGATTTTTCATCAGAGTTTCAATTTCAGTGCTTGTCACTGGTCTGTTCATATTTTCTATTTCTTCCTGGTTTACTCTCAGCAGGTTGTGCCTTTCTAAGAATTTGTCCATTTCTTCCAGGTTGTCCATTTTATTGGCATAGAATTGCTTGTTGTAATCTCTCATGATCTTTTGTATTTCTGCAGTGTCAGTTGTTACTTCTCCTTTTTCATTTCTAATTCTATTGATTTGAATCTTCTCCCTTTATTTCTTGATACGTCTGGCTAATAGTTGATCAATTTTGTTTATCTCCTCAAACAACCAGCTTTTAGGTTTATTGACCTCTGCTATCGTTTCAGTCATTTCTTTTTCATTTATTTCTGATCTGATCTTTATGATTTCTTTCCTTCTGCTAACTTTGGGGTTTTTTTCCTGTTCTTCTTTCTCTAATTGCTTTAGGTGCAAGGTTAGGTTATTTTCTCGAGGTGTTTCCCGTTTCTAAAGGTAGGATTGTAGTGCTATGAACTTCCTCCCTCTTAGAACTGCTTTTTCTGCATCCCATAGGTTTGGGGTCGTCGTGTCTCCACTGTCATTTGTTTCTAGGTAGATTTTGATTTCCACAGTGATCACTTAGTTATTAAGTAGTGTATTGTTTAGCCGCCATGTGTTTGTATTTTTTACAGATCTTTTCCTGTAATTGATATCTAGTCTCATAGCATTGTGGTTGGAAAAGATACTTGATACAATTTCTCTTGTCTTAAGTTTACCAAGGCTTCATTTGTGACTGAGGATATGATCCATCCTGGAGAACGTTCCATGAGCACTTGAGAAAAATGTGTATTCTGTGGTTTTTGGATGGAATGTCCTATAAATATCAATTAAGTCCATCTTGCTTAATGTATCTTTTAAAGCTTGTGTTTCCTTATTGATTTTCATTTTGGATGATCTGTCCATTGCTGAATGTGGGGTGTTAATGTCCCCTACTATGAATGTGTTACTATTTCCCCTTTTATGGCTGTTAGTATTTGCCTTACGTATTGAGGTGCTCCTCTGTTGGGTGCATAAATATTTACAGTTGTTATATCTTCTTCTTGGTTCAATCCCTTGATCATTATGTAGTTTCCTTCTTTGTCTCTTCTAATAGTCTTTATTTTAAAGTCTACTTTGTCTCATATGAGAATTGCTACTCCAGCTTTCTTTTGGTTTCCATTTGCATGGAATAATTTTTTTTCCGTCCCCTCACGTTCAGTCTGTATGTGCCTCTAGGTCTGAAGAGGGTCTCTTTTTTTGTTGTTGTTTGTTTTTTACATGTTTACTGGAGTAGAGTTGCTTTACAATGGTGTGTTACTTTCTGCTTTAAAACAAAGTTAATCAGTTATACACATACATATGTGCCCATATCTCTTCCCTCTCTCATCTCCCTCCCTCACACCCTCCCTCTCCTACCCCTCCAGGCAGTCACAAAGCACCGAGCTGATCTCCCTGTGCTATGCGGCTGCTTCCCACTAGCTATCTACCTTACGTTTGGTAGTGTATATATGTCCATGCCTCTCTCTCGCTTTGTCACAGCTTCCCCTTCCCCTTCCCGCTCCCCATAGCCTCAAGTCCGTTCTCTAGTAGGTCTGTGTCTTTATTCCTGTCTTACCCCTAGGTTCTTCATGACATTTTCCCCTTAAATTCCATATATATATGTGTTAGCATTCACTATTTGTCTTTCTCTTTCTGACTTACTTCACTCCGTATGACAGACTCTAGGTCCATCCACGTCATTACAAATAGCTCCATTT